>NC_091238.1:7776760-8076760 GCF_040958095.1 Procambarus clarkii | reverse complement strand
CTGGATGATCAGGTATCCTTTGGAGGTGCTTATCCAAAGGATACCTGATCAACCAGGCTGTGACTCATACGTCAGGCTGCGAACAGCTGCGTCCAACAGCCTGGTTGATCAGTCCAGCAGCCAGGAGGCCTGGTCGACGACCGGGCCGCGGGGATGCTAAGCCCCGGAAGCACTTCAAGGTAAGGTAAGGTAACGGGGGTGAGAGATGGGGGAACATCACTACCAACACCTGAGTGAGGGCAGGTATCATTGATTTGGGGGTGAGAGATTTGGAACATCACTATGTACCAACATCACCAGAGTGGGCAGGTATCATTCACAGGGGTGGGGGACAGGCAACATCACTACCAACACCAGAGAGTGGGCGGGTATCTCGTAAATGTTCGATTGTGGTGTCTTCCAAACTGCAAGTCTGATAAGGGGCCCAGAATGTGGAATGACCTTCCCAACTATGTTAAAGACTGTACCTCTCTCAACCAGTTTAAGTTAAAAGCGAAGCTATACCTAATAAATTCCCTGTAACCTACCTTACCCTTCTATTGTCAACCAATGTCTGTTTTTTTTCTTTAAAGAGCGCTGTTTGTCGACATAATTGTATTTGTGCTGCTTTTTCATCTATGTTTTCATTTCTTGTTTTCATTCTACTCATTATGCTCAATTAGTATTAAGCTTGTCATTTAAGTTTATCATGCCCGAAACGCTTTGTGTAATAGTGGCTTTAGGCATTGTATGTACTAGCTATACCTATAAGTTAAACAATCCTTGTAAATATTTATTGTATGTATGTACCTTACCTAAATAAAATTGTATTGTATTGTATTGTATTGTATTGTATAATACTTGTGGATGAGATGCTGTTGAGCTCATTGTGATACAGTGGGTAGTGCATGAATCTAGCAAGTTTAGAAAAGAGGGTTCAATCCCATCATACAACCTCAATATTTTCTCAGCACTTTGAATTTGTCATCATTAATACTCAGATTAATACATCATTAATAATGCGCATTTACCTGTGCCGTATCATGCAGAGCTGAGAGTCCCTTCTGACCTTCCGGGGATAATATTTTCTCCTGGATTTTCACAGATTCCAGCCATTTGCTCAACTGCTTGGCTGTAATTCACACCAGGAAAGAATGAACAATAAGAGAATTTCCTGGAAACAGCGACGAGACATAACTTTTCAGATCAAAGTTCCATATCATAGTGGCATGTTTTGTCCAATCCCTACCTTAAGTCATATTTTCCATTTTATTCTTAAGATTTCACTCCAAAATTTTCTTATTGTACCAATAGTCATAATAAATATTTCCATTTCGCAGTTACAGGATAGTTAAAAGTAATATAATACAGTAATAATTCCCACTGTCGGGAACAGGAAACCTGTACGTAGGTTTACCGAGGTCCCTCTAGGCTAACTACACACCATCTCCCAGAATGCAACCCACAACAGTTGCCTAATTCCCAATTACCTATTTTACTGCTAGATGAACAGAGGCATGTCTAAAGAAATCTTCCCAGCCATTTCTGTTCTGCGTGGGGACTGAACCTGGGTCCTTCAAGTGCGAGTTGAGGATGTAGACCACTGTGCTACAGGGTTATCAGGCCTAGCTATTTTGAACCCATGAAAATATCCCCTTCAAATAAATTTCTGAGGATGTGCTTGAGAAGTATTTAGAGATCTCCAAAACTATAATTGCCATTACCTTTAAAATATCAAGATCTAGAAGATATATTTTCAAATAAGCCATACACAATGGAAACCATTATATGATTAAACACTGTTTAAAACAAATAAAAACAGAGCTGAGACTTTAAAACATAAATGTTACCTAAAACAACCAGAGTGGAAACATGACTGGGAAAAAACATTCCAACAGCAATTTTGTGCTAATTAGATAAATAACAAATTTATCAAATACTGTTTTGGATAAATATGGCTTTTTGCTTTAGCCTACATTTAAGTTCATCAATATATACAGGATATATACTGAAGCACAGAAATAGATAAAGCATTTTGTAAATTAGAAAACATTGCTTATGACTTACTGACAGTATATTAATACAGAATGTGCAATGAAACTATCTATGGAGTTACTGTATACAATCAAAATCTAAATTACCTAACTGTCCACATTCTTTTATTATATGTACGTACCTTATCATTACACCATTTCCTACTCTCAGTGGGTGGAAAGACCTCACCCGGCAGACTAAAGGTGAATAATATAGTGAAAGCAGGATATACATGTTTAAACAATAAAATATTAATTGTCCATTCATTATATTATTTGTAAATACATCCACACTAGCATCCCACAGCTTCATAAGACCAGGTGTACAGTGCTGCTCACCCACCACCACACTCTAGCAGTCATCCACACCAGCATCCCACAGCGTCACAAGACCAGGTGTGTAGTGTTCTTCACCCACCACCACACACTAGCAGTCATCCACACCAGCATCCACAGCTTCATAAGGCCAGGTGTACAGTGCTGCTCACCCACCACCACACTCTAGCAGTCATCCACACCAGCATCCACAGCTTCATAAGGCCAGGTGTACAGTGCTGCTCACCCACCACCACACTCTAGCAGTCATCCACACTAGCATCCCACAGCTTCATAAGACCAGGTGTACAGTGCTGCTCACCCACCACCACACTCTAGCAGTCATCCACACCAGCATCCACAGCTTCATAAGACCAGGTGTACAGTGCTGCTCACCCACCACCACACACTAGCAGTCATCCACACCAGCATCTACAGCTTCATAAGACCAGGTGTACAGTGCTCCTCACCCACCACCACACACTAGCAGTCATCCACACCAGCATCCACAGCTTCATAAGACCAGGTGTATAGTGCTCCTCACCCACCACCACCACACACTAGCAGTCATCCACACCAGCATCCACAGCTTCATAAGACCAGGTGTACAGTGCTGCTCACCCACCACCACCACACACTAGCAGTCATCCACACCAGCATCCACAGCTTCATAAGACCAGGTGTATAGTGTTCCTCACCCACCACCACACACTAGCAGTCATCCACACCAGTGTCCTACAGCTTCATAAGACCAGGTGTACAGTGCTGCTCACCCACCACCACCACACACTAGCAGTCATCCACACCAGCATCCACAGCTTCATAAGACTAGGTGTACAGTGCTCCTCACCCACCACCACACACTAGCAGTCATCCACACCAGCATCCACAGCTTCATAAGACCAGGTGTATAGTGTTCCTCACCCACCACCACACACTAGCAGTCATCCACACCAGTGTCCACAGCTTCATAAGACCAGGTGTATAGTGTTCCTCACCCACCACCACACACTAGCAGTCATCCACACCAGTGTCCTACAGCTTCATAAGGCCAGGTGTACAGTGCTGCTCACCCACCACCACACTCTAGCAGTCATCCACACCAGCATCCACAGCTTCATAAGGCCAGGTGTACAGTGCTGCTCACCCACCACCACCACACACTAGCAGTCATCCACACCAGTGTCCTACAGCTTCATAAGACCAGGTGTACAGTGCTGCTCACCCACCACCACACACTAGCAGTCATCCACACCAGTGTCCTACAGCTTCATAAGACCAGGTGTACAGTGCTGCTCACCCACCACCACCACACACTAGCAGTCATCCACACCAGTATCCTACAGCTTCATAAGACCAGGTGTACAGTGCTGCTCACCCACCACCACACACTAGCAGTCATCCACACCAGCATCCTACAGCTTCATAAGACCAGGTGTACAGTGCTGCTCACCCACCACCACACACTAGCAGTCATCCACACCAGCATCCTACAGCTTCATAAGGCCAGGTGTACAGTGCTTCTCATGAATTGTCCTCTACATAAAACAGTATACAAACACAAACAAACACAGGTACACATTCATTCCATTCATATAAACCACTTTCACATGAAATACTGAACAGTTTAATACAGTACAGTATATATAAACTTGAATGAATAATTAATAAATTATCCATGCAGACTTTGGAGAGAAAAATTCAGAAAAAAGAGCAACAAATAGATCTTTCTAGTGATTGTTACAACAAGCATTTGACCATGAGAATTTAGCTAAGAATTGGACATGTGAAAAAGGAATATTCAGTCTTGTCAGAAATGCCTTTCTACTCTTTAGTAATATCTAGTATGAAATGAGCATTTCTACAATTGCAGATATGAAAAAGTACTATCCTGTAATCTCATTTGAAAAACTAAGAATCACTATTTCACCAAAAAGACACTCAGTTTGATAAAATTTGTGAAGAGAAAGAAATTTTCTTTTTTATTAATTTTGTTTGTTTTACAAACTGTATATGGTATATGTTATTAGCTTCCCTCCTAGCTGCGCTATTTACAGCGTAAATACTATCCAAACACGGTAATTATGAATGCCATTTAAATTATCTGAACATTTTATTATTAATGTAACAATGTCTCCTATGTCAATAAATATGGTGGAAATTAATTTACTTTATAAACAATAGTATTATTATTATTTATTAAGTATTTAAGTATTATTAAGTATTTATTTATTTAAGTATTAAGTATTAAGTATTTTTATTATATAATATACTATATAAATAAAAATGTAAATGTTCGTTTTGTTTAAAATCACTAATCTCCGAAATTCTTCACCGATTGCTTTGAAATTTTGACTCAACGTTACAGTGGAATACACACGTGTTTTTATATACTTACTATATAAATGCCACACCTGTGACAGATAAAAACATGCTTTTTTTTAAACAGTGCCATCTGTTGGACGTAAATGCAACACACACTATACTAAATATGTTACGATTCCATTTCAATCTTTCCGATTGCATTGTTAAATTGAATTCTCATAGATGTTGAATTATTTTCATTTTTATTTAATTATTTTATGTGACATTACATTGGAATTGAGCTGTGTTGTTTACCATACCATTGATTTTGTAAGTATAGTTTATTTTTTCATTGTTTTTCTGTTTTTTTTAACTGTTCTTATTTTTCAGTGATGGGAACATCAGATCATTTGATGTTCTCATTTTTCTGATGGGAACATCAGATCATTTGGGAACGCATCAGATGGGGAAGTGGGGAATGGTGGGGGATGAGGAGGGGATGGGGAATGGGGCATGGTGGGGAGGACGAGGGGACGAGGGCGTGGGGCATGGTGGGGAGGATGAGGGGACGGGAGGGGAGAAATTGTGGGGAAGACGAGGGGACAGGGGAGGGGGGGGGGGAATGGTGGGGAGGACGAGGTTGTGGGGGATGGTGGAAAGGACAAGGGGACGGGGAGAATGGTGGGGAGAACGAGGGAACGGGGAGGGGGAAATGATAGGGAGGACGAAGGGACGGGGGGAGGGGAAAATGGTGAGAACGAGAGTATGGGAGAGTGGGGAATGGTGGGGAGGACGGGGCGACGGAGGAGGGGGGGGAATGGTGGGGAGGACGGGGCGATGGCGGAGGGAGGGGAATGGTTGGGAGGACGGGGAGACGGAGAAGGGTTGCTGTGGCTCAGCAACGCCCACGCATTGCTGAGCCACATCAACGCGTGGCCAGGTACAGCTAGTAAAAAATATTACAGTTATTTCCAAATAATATAGATGGGGGACATGATCCTAAAATTGGCATTTTAAGGGGGTCATCCTCACTACAAGAATATATAAATGAAGAACATTGTAGAAGGCTATTAGCTAATACAAGGAAGCTCTGATTTATATCCACCCAAATTCATATACATAGATGCCTAACCTAATCTTGAAAAACATCATGCACCCACATCTATTACTGTTACCTAGTAATTTATTCCATATACAGTATCAACTGCCCTACTGTATTTTCAAACCAGTATTTACCCAGGTCTTTAATTTATCTAAATTTTTCCAAACTGCTGCCTTAAGGAAAATACATATTATTTGACACTGTTGTTAAGAAATACCTTCGGCATTGTATTCATTAGCTTTTAGGGTGTAATCTGAAGCTAGAAGTTTGGCTTTTCCTTCCGAGCATTTACTTGCCGTCATCAGGTGATGAAGTATGTTGATGGAGGATTCGGTCTTCTCATAAGGAGGGACGTGTTCCTTCCCATACACCTCCTTCAGCCACTGTGCTATCTGTCACAATATAGTTTCAGTAAGGTAAGGTAAGTTTCAGGTACCAGCATGACAATATAGGATAGGAACTGGGATATGAAAAGGAAGTGGAGGGACAGTGGACTGTACAACATTGACCTGCAAGATGTGAGGCCATTGGTGCACAGACTAATTCAAGTGGATGAATAAAGTTAAAGTAAATGTTCAGTCATGAATATTAAGAAATCTTCCAAAAATACTGATATAAGTTTCAGACTCAAACATTTTATTTGCATCTACGAATAGTTATTACATAATAATATCTTTTAAAGTCTGAAGGACTGAGAATCTATGAAACCCAACTAATTAACACATTAAGACAAGTGAAATTGGTAAGTTCTCACACAAGAACTTACAACTTGTGATCATTTACACCAATCTTAAACAATTTACACAAATCTTTTGAGTAGTCTTTTGTTATGAAAATCCTTAAACAAAAACCTATGTACTATATATAATGAGTTCTCTTCCCTTCAGTGAACCAAGTGCTACTTAAATTTACAACCACATTGAACATGTGTATACAGTAATATTTCATTGTGAACAGTGCTCTGTGCTTCTTACCTCCCGATGTTTGATATCCATATCTTGAAGGGTGAAGTGTCAGACGACAACCAAAGTAATAACGAACACTTCAACTTTCTTCACTTTGGAACTGCCGTCGGCCTGGAATTTTAGACAGTGTCCCGTTTAAATCTTGCGGTGCACTCCCACACATACATAGCTTTGGTGTGCGGTTCTACAATAGTTCCTCACCCTAGTTATACATGTATTGCACAGTTTAAGGGTTAAAACTGACTGAGCCTATTTTCAAATTAGGCCCTATTGCTGATACATTAGGAACACCACTATATTGTAAAGAATTATGCCCTATAATTTCTACTGAATATTTACCTCTACAGTATAGATAATAAGTGTTGTGCTATATTACTGCAATATGAAGCACAGTAAACAGTACTGTGCTGTATTATGTAATATTACCATTATATAAAGCATAATACACAGTACAATATTGTGCTATATTACTTAAAATGAGGTACAGTATTGTACCCTATTGTTGTATGAAGCACAATATAGGGTACAGTATCATGCCAAATTACTGTTGAATGAGTACAATATACAGCACAGTATTGTGCCATATTACTGTCTAATGAAGTACAATACACAGTCCAGTATCATGCCAAATTATTGTTGTATGAAGCACAATATATGGTACAGTATCATGCAATACTACTGTTGAATAAAGTACAATATACAGTACAGTAGAGTGCCATATTATTGTTGAATGAAGTACAGTATACAGTACAGTATTGTGCCATATTACTGATACTGTCTAATGCTCAGCAATTTGAATCATATATAACCCACCCTTATTGGAGTTAGCCAGACATTCAAGTTAGCCAACTTTTTTTACCAGGAATGTCCAAATATTAACAAATTTAAATTTATTTGGGTTTTTTGATCAGCAGAAATTGCAGTAACCCAAATTTCTATTCAATTTGTGAGGTCAAACAACTTGCAATCAAATTTATGTGTGTCTCACTTGGTATAATCTTTTAAGCTGAATTCCTGCTCAGGTTAAAAGGTCAAAGTGAGAAAAAACTTCAACATGAATTCATTTGGATTACAGTACTAGAAGATTCCAAATTACTGGAATCCAAATTACTGAGCTCTTACAGTATATGAAGCATGGTAAACAGTACAGTATGGTGCGACAGTACAGTACTCATATATGAAACACAATGGACAGTGTAGTATTATGTCATATTATTGATATATGAAACACAATAAACAGCAGAGAATTATACAGTACCACATATCTGGGGGGTCAGAAATAAGACAATGTGGGACATTCTTAAATATATGTTTTGCCTGCATACCACTAGGACCTGGTTGTGGCTCACTGCTTGATTTTCTCAATAAGAACCTTTCCATAGAGACTTGTTTTCCCCACGTTTTAACATCTGTCTGCAGTGAGGCATCACATTGTCATTGAAAAGGTTAAGGCAACGGCCTACTGCAGCTTGATTTGGGCGAGTCATTTCAACAAAACTTTGCATTTCCTCCCTTCCTGCACACCACTTCTTAATTGTTGAGGAAGCCATGGCATGGTATATAATAATTACTTTTATGTTTAGAAAGCAAGAAAGCTGAAAAACAATGAAATTCTTTACAAAGAATTCAAGCGCGATTGTCACTAAGTGGGCGGTCAGGTAAACTAAACTGAATACTGTACATACAAATGAATGGTCTGGTAAATTGAAGTGGGGTCACCCGTGCCACCAGGAACCACGTGCTCCATCGACCCATACGTATATCAATAAAGTCTCAAGTCGAGAAAGGTCGTAAGTCAAGTCAAATTTTCCGACGAAACTGGGGTTGTAATTTGAAAAATTTGTAAGTAGGGGTATTCGTAAGTTGAGGTTCCACTGTATATGAACATGTTTACTGATGATGCTAAGATAATAAAGAAGATAAGAAACTTAAGACAATTCTTACACCCTTCAAGAAGACCTAGAGAAAGTAAGTGTATGGAGCTCTACTTGGCAAATGGAATTTAATGTGAATAAATGTCATGTTATGGAATGCGTAATAAGAGAACATAGACCACACACAACCTACAAATTATATGAAAAATCTTTAAAAAAAAATCTGATAAAGAGAGATGCATGGGTGGTTCTAGGTAGAAAACTATCACCAGAGGGGCCACAAAGAACGTTATAAAAGGAGCCTATGCTATACTGTACTTTCCAATTTCAGAAATGCTTTTAAACACTTGGATGGTGAAATACTAAAGAAATTGTTCATGACCTTTGTGAGACCAAAGCTGGAATATGTAGAGGTTGTAGAGTGCATTGATAATCTTTGTTTAATAAATCTTGTTTAGAATTTATGGTGTTTAGTGGAATTTCCCCCAACGCTTATTTTACATTCTGTTGTTGGTTTCAAGACCCCATGCTTTGGACTAGGCACCCTCTGCTAACCAGCAAGCATTTATTTATTATTACATATAATCCTATTGTACTTTGATTTAATCTACCCTTAACATAAATCTTATCCCTCCTTTTCAGATAACTGGGGATCCATTTTCAGGGATTATGCCTAATTGATGGTATCCTGCTTCACCATCAATTGGGGTAATTACCCAGTGGGTGGGAGTAGCAGGTGGTGGCAGCGTCTCAGTGTGACTTCGAAAGGTACAGCATCCTCGCACCGTGATATCTAAACGATCGAACATTTTAGATCTCTAGGAATTGAATTGAAGGTTACACCACAGAACTCTGGTCTGCAGGATTACTTAATAATGACCAGCATTTAACCAAGTCAGCGAGGTTAAAAACTGGCCCCCGTTACACCTTCACTGACTCGCTCACTGGCTTCCCCACTGACTCACTCACTGGCTCCTTCACTGACTCGCTCACTGGCTTCCCCACTGACTCGCTCACTGGCTCCTTCACTGACTCGCTCACTGGCTTCCCCACTGACTCGCTCACTGGCTCCTTCACTGACTCGCTCACTGGCTTCCCCACTGACTCGCTCACTGGCTCCTTCACTGACTCGCTCACTGGCTTCCCCACTGACTCGCTCACTGGCTTCCCCACTGACTCGCTCACTGGCTTCCCCACTGACTCGCTCACTGGCTTCCCCCCCAATGGCTTTCTCACCAACTTACTCACCGGCTCCTTCACTCACAGCCAGAGGCGTAGGGCCTGTACAGGATTATCCCTGCAAATAAAAAAAATAATCCCAATTACCAACAGAATACTGCACATATTGTAAAATAAATTACTGTACTGTAATACAATTTGTATTTCAAGTAGAGTGCAGTGCAGGATTGTATATACATACTTAGGCTACTGCTATACATTGAAAGTTTTATCAATAAAACTTTTTATTAATGAAACAGTTTTATTAGTTACAAAACTTTTGTTTTATGGTATACAGTGTATTGTATTTGTATTATTGTGTGAATACAATTTTGAAAGCAAATATAAACAGTCTATCCAGTTATCTGACCCTTCCCTGTCCCACCAAGGTCATATAAATAGACTTTCAGTAGGTGAATACAACTAACCCATCAGTGGAGTAATAGCATGTAAGAACAGACTGTAAACAAGGGAAGCTCATCAGAGCCATTCAGAACCATGTATATCACACATGTCAGACCAATCCTCGAGTATGCAGCTCCCAACATGGAGTCTGTATCTCATCAAGAACAAGACTAAATTGGAGAAGATTCAGAGTTTGCCACCAAACTAGTACCTGAGCTGAGGAATATGAGCTACGAGTAGAACTTCAAGAACTAAACCTTTCGTCAGTGGAAGACAGAAGAGTTAAGGGGAGATATAATTACCACATACAAGATTCTCAAAAGAACTGATAGGGTAGATAAAACCAGTTTATTTAACACACCGGGCAAGCGCATTAGGGTTATTCCATCTCAAATCACCAACAAGTCACCTATGGTTCCCACTCGACCCTCTCCAAATGCCATGAAATTTTGTAGTGAGATAGCCCTAGACCCCAAATGACACTTTGCAAAATATTAAAGCTCAATCTGCTTTGGTTCTTAAATAACAGGTCCGTATTCAATGGGCCGTCTCTCCCGTTAATGCGCAAGTACCACAAAAATTACCAACTTTGACCCTTTGTTAAATTACTTTTATTGCCTGTAGGAGTGTGAAATTTGACATACCAAATACTGTGGGCACCTCACAGCTTGGTTGAACAGCGCTTCAGATTCGTAGTCCTGAGGTTCCGGGTTCGATCCCCGATTGAGGCGGGGACAAATGGGCAAAATGTTTCTTTCACCCTGATGCCCCTGTTACTTAGCAGTAAACCTGGGTACCTGGGAGTTAGACAGCTGCTATGGGCTGCTTCCTATGTGTAACAAAAAGGAGGCCTGATTCTGTGTTCTGTGATTCTGTGAGGCCTGTAGTGTTCTCTACTTCCATAACTGAATCTTACCATGTCCTCATAAAACTATTTCATTACATTTACATTGATGTAATTGATATATTGTACCGCGTCTTTTGTGCAGGCTAGACATCAGACTAGCCCAAAACTGCTGTTCATGCATAAGACCACAAGAAGATTTAATAACACAGAAGGCCTTCTAGCCAATATGACTCGACTCCTATTTATTCTTACAGAGTCCATGATTTCAACCATAGCCATGCAAAGGGCTTCAAACTTTATACAACCATATAATATTGCGAGATATTCAACTGGTTTTATAAACAACCACCATGCAGCTTAGTTACAATCAGGTGATGCAAGTTTAAAGTAACGTAGACGTTCTCGTGACGTAGCACAGAAATTCCTCGGCAAAACACAGTACTGTACTGTAGCCTAAATAAATCCAACAATTTCCTAACAGTATAGTACTGTACATTAAACACAATATTGTACATTTAATACAGTACAGCACTGCATATTAAATACAGTACAGCACTGCATATTAAATACAGTACAGCACTGCATATTAAATACAGCACTGCACATTAATTATAATGCAGCACTGTACATTATACACTATAGTACTGTACTATACATTAAATCCAGAAGATTGCACATTAAATACAGTACAGTATTGTACAGCAAATAAAGTAATTAGTAGTTACATACAACACATTAAACAAGACATTTTCTTTTAATTTGTCAGATCTGTTTAATGAATTGTATAATACATTAGTTGAACACACTGTACTGTATTCACACTGTGAGAAGTGTATGGATAAGGAAAATACGACAGCAAAGGATAACAGAGCGAGAGAAGAGGATGACAAAAAGAGAAGATACAGAAACATTTCTCTTGATTTCCTGTATACAGTAATACAATTTACAATAATACACATTTCTCCTTATTTTATTAACATTACTATAGTATTCTTGCAAATTTCAATATATAATAGGCTGAACATAGTCTTATTTTGTTAGATTATTAGTAACATACAACAATTAATCAATTACTGTATATGGTAATATTAAGCACATCCTAATCACAGGAATTTTCCTAATTTTCCAGACATATGCCATTTACACCAAATATGTCTGCATCTATTGAACTAATGATGGTAAGCTCTGGTTCTTTAGTCAGCTGCTGCAGGAGATACTCCAGAGGCTTCTTCAAGCACATCCTGTTCTTGACACTTATTTCAAAGCAGCCCATTTTATGTTTTGTAGGGTATGTGATGCTCTTACTTTGGACTTTTCTTTCTTTTATGTCAATTTTGTTAGCACACAAGACAATAGGAATATCTGGCACAACTCTGTGAATATCTCTGTGCCAATTTGGTACATTTTTATACGTTACTTTGGATGTGACATCAAAGAAAATGATCGCTGCATCAGCACCTAAGTAATATGCATCTCTTAGAGGACCCAACTTTTCTTGGCCAGCTGTATCCCATATGACTATTGTGCTTGGACCATGGGATGTGCTAATTGCTACTTCATGCTTCTCTACTCCTAATGTTGCGATGTACTCCTGATGAAAATCCTCACTTTGTAGCCGAGTAACAAAGCTAGATTTCCCGGTTCCACCATCACCAACCAACACAATCTTGTACTTTCCAGGCTTGGAGCAATTAGTGGAATCTGGCACACACTGCCCATCACTGGAAGACTGACACTTGTCCTCCATCCTTCAGTTTAAACGTCGAATGAAATGTCAGACTTCAATGGAAATTGTTCTCTAGACGTCTGATTCCTCTAAAGCTGAAACAAAGAGAGGAAGAGTTGTGTTACCCTGGTCTAGAACATAACTAAGGCTTAATGTGTAAAATGAACACAAAATTTTTCTTGTTTTACACTCATAAAATACGAGAAATACTCTGCCAAACAATTGACAAAAGAATATGATCAACATATAGTAACTACTGTCCTTAGTTAAATCTGACCAATCAACTATGCTCAACTCTTCCTCATATTTTGCATGCAGCCACATAATCCTGCATCCATCTTAAAATATTTTAATACTGCTCACATCTAATCAAGACAAGTTACAATTTACAGCACTGTGTGATGGTTAGAAAACTACAGCTTATCACTCCCCAGTCCCCATAACTAATTTTTCTCTGAAGAAAGCAGCAATTACTGTAGGCACTTCAGGCAACGAACAAGTTGCCTGGAGTGCTGTTGATATTTCGGAGGTCTGAGCCCTATGAAATTCCCAGGATATTCCACCGTTGACTCAATTTTCTCATAATTATACTCTGGTACAGCCCTCACCTGGTGTAAATGTTCCGCCCGAACCTTAATGGAATCTGACCCATATATCAATCGGGTCAACCCATGTGTTGCGTTTCCAAAAAGGGTCGCCCATGTTGGAATCGGTGAACGCCCTAGTAATATTGTTGAAAACATCTTAATAACTTATTAAACCAAAGGTCTTTTTATGTCAGAAGAACGGCAGAAACTGGATCTATATATGAAAACTCTTTCAGGACAAAATTTAAAGTAAAACTAAAGATATTTGTAGTTGTATAAAAGTTGCATTTTTCATCGGTCGTAGAGCCGGAAATCCGCAATATTCATCTCAGAACAATGCTTATTTCACGCAGAATCGTTAATAAACGTAAGATTTTTATACGTCTCAAGAAAGATAGAAACATAATCTTCATTTTAAGTGCCTTACCATGGGCATATTTGTATTTAAAGCGAAGATACGTGTATTTTTCTAATCGGCGAGCTTCCGATCCCGCACAGATCGAGCAACGGAGTAACTCTCTCTCAGAACATTGCTTATTTCACGTAAATTCGTTAATAAACGCAAATGTTTTTTTTTTTTTTTTTTTTTTGAGATATATACAAGAGTTGTTACATTCTTGTACAGCCACTAGTACGCGTAGCGTTTCGGGCAAGTCCTTAATCCTATGGCTCCCTGGAATACGATCCCCTGCCGCGAAGAATCGTTTTTTCATCCAAGTACACATTTTACTGTTGCGTTAAACAGAGGCTACAGTTAAGGAATTGTGCCCAGTAAATCCTCCCCGGCCAGGATACGAACCCATGAATTACCCCAATCGCCCAAATCAGGCCAAAACTACCCAAATCGTATTAGCATTACGTAAGTAATGAAGAAATCAGGTATATTTTCTTACTATAATGTTGGTGCTACACGTAGAACATGATCAAACCTATTTTTACTCTGAAATAATCTAATTTCATAACGAAATGAGACGTAAATATGTGAGAGGTGACGCCATAGGAAGTCGACGGTCCAAGCGACAATTGTGTGGAGCGACTTATCCAAGATATATGGTCGCTTGGAGAGTGTTTGCTGCCATAACAGCCTCCTGTACACAGTGATCCAGTCGTCGTATTTCATGGCTCAAATTGTCGCAAATTTAATTGGTAATATTAACAAGTAGAATGTGTATTTATAATAATATTTTTCATAAACAGCCACAAAATATTTAATATTTATTAAAAAAAAGTGTTTGGAAGTTAAATCAATTCCACATGACAATAAATTTGTTATATAGATACTAGCGTTATTCGTTGGTATGCGTTCGCTATTTAAACTACTCCAGTCCTTTTCGTTCATAGAACACCGAACCCTACACGCTCTCTTGATATATTGCTTAATTAACAAATATTCACAAATAAAGATTATATTTATATATGTTATCAGAAAGGCAGATATAAAATAGTTTGTGTTAATGCATCACAGAGATTATACCTTATTAGAGAGGAAAAATATTCATATTTTAAACAAGGCTTCTTGGCCGACGCTCTCCCTTTCGATGGGAACTATGACCTTTTGAAAATCAATGTTAATTGAATCTATATATTGTAAAAAACGAAGTTTTTTATGTCATCAGAAAGACATATAAGCTGCATGTTAATACTTTGGTATAAATATAACTGAAGTGAAAGTGAAGATATATGCCTTTTTATAGTTACTTGATGGCTCGCTCAGGGAGTGTGAAGGCCTGCACACAAGCCAATCAATTTTATAATTAATATACATATATGCAAAGTAACGTCAAAGGTTTTTATTTCAGAATAAAGACAGATGTAGACGATAATGTAAATACATTTCAAGGAAAACATATCTTAAATGAAAGCAAAGATATGGTCAAATAAATAGGCAATACCACACCATCGCCAGTGTCCGGACACATGAATATTCGCATTAGGTAGGTGAAAGGAAATGTACCCAACCATTTCCATTTACGCGACCAGTTTCCGTTCTTATGTTCTTACTTACATTTATTGAAATTTATCATCATCATCATTTACAGAAATAAATTAACATAAAAATGTAGTAATTTTAATACACAAAACAGAAGTAGATATGTATGTAAATTATGACGCAGGATAGGATCACTATTCGCATACTTTGCGTCATTATATACAGTACTGGAATTTAAAAAAAATCGCGGAATTCAGAGATAACACCATCATTGGTGTCCAAGAAAAGTGTAAGTACTTCATTTATAATGATGTGCTGCCCGAAATCTTAGCGAAGTATCTAAAATTTGCTTACTGTAAGTAATTCATGCAAATGATTGTAAAGCCGTCGCCCAGTTGGTTGGGTGTGGAGCACATGACTGTTAAACTGCCGCCCAGTTGGATGGGTGTGGAGCACATGACTGTAAAGCTGCCGCCCAGTTGGGTGGGTGTGGACCACATGACTGTTAAGCTGCCGCCCAGTTGGGTGGGTGTGGAACACATGACTGTTAAGCTGCCGCCCAGTTGGGTGGGTGTGGACCACATGACTGTAAAGCTGCCGCCCAGTTGGGTGGGTGTGGAGCACATGACTGTTAAGCTGCCGCCCAGTTGGGTGGGTGTTGAGCACATGACTGTTAAGCTGCCGCCCAGTTGGGTGGGTGTGGAGCACATGACTGTTAAGCTGCCGCCCAGTTGGGTGGGTGTGGAGCACATGACTGTAAAGCTGCCGCCCAGTTGGGTGGGTGTGGAGCACATGACTGTTAAGCTGCCGCCCAGTTGAGTGGGTGTGGAACACATGACTGTTAAGCTGCCGCACAGTTGGGTGGGTGTGGAGCACATGACTGTAAAGCTGCCGCCCAGTTGGGTGGGTGTGGAGCACATGACTGTTAAGCTGCCGCCCAGTTGGGTGGGTGTGGAGCACATGACTATAAAGCTGCCGCCCAGTTGGGTGGGTGTGGAGCACATGACTGTTAAGCTGCCGCCCAGTTGGGTGGGTGTGGACCACATGACTGTAAAGCTGCCGCCCAGTTGGGTGGGTGTGGACCACATGACTGTTAAGCTGCCGCCCAGTTGGGTGGGTGTGGAGCACATGACTGTAAAGCTGCCGCCCAGTTGGGTGGGTGTGGAGCACATGACTGTTAAGCTGCCGCCCAGTTGGGTGGGTGTGGAACACATGACTGTTAAGCTGCCGCCCAGTTGGGTGGGTGTGGACCACATGACTGTAAAGCTGCCGCCCAGTTGGGTGGGTGTGGAGCACATGACTGTTAAGCTGCCGCCCAGTTGGGTGGGTGTAGAGCAAGACTAGTAATTGGACGACTCACCATAGATGTAAAGTGCCTAGTATAGTGACTTGTGAGCCTCTTGTTGAATCATTTGTGATACAAAGATTATTGATGTGTGTATTTGTGTGGGTGATTGAATATGTATGTGAATGTATATGTATGTATATGTATATATGCAATTGACGATCACGAAACAATAATCATTTGTATGCGGAAAATTCCATATTTCATTTCTATGGATTTACCGCATATGTATATATATGTACATGTATGTATGATTATGTGTACATGTATATATAACATTAATAAGAGGAAATGAAGATGAAGAAATGATAAAAAGAATGGCAATAGTGGATAGTAGTAACACACTTAAGAATTATTCAGTAATAAATACAAACTCGTCCTTCACCTATGATAAAGGAAAGTCAACTTGGAAGGATTCAATTTACATGAGATTAAGATTAGGATACAAATATATCTGGCAATACGGAGTTGATGTCAGTGAAAAAGATAAGGAGTGTAAATTATGTAGTATGCCGCACGCCCACACCTTAGAACATTATGTATTAGAGTGTCAACTTATTGATAACTATAGAAATAAGGAAATAAGTAATGTACCACATCAAATTGTTTGTATGTGTGATAATGGTATGATAGACAGTATACTTAGGAGCTACAAAAATTTTGCCCCAAGAGTGTAACAATTATATGCTGTACTTACTATATTAACCTGCAATGTTAAATGGGATTCTTGTAATGTTAATTGTCTATTTGTACTTACTGAATTTGTGCGCCCCTTGAGGGACTTGAAGTAGAGGGGGTAGAAATAGCCTAAGTTACTCTATCCCTTTGAGATGTATTTTTTTCTTGTCTCAATAAACATACTTGAACTTGAACTGTAAATATTTGTGGCTTCCTGACCATAAAGTTACCGCCGCAGTCGAGGGTAAGAGACCGGATGTACCCAGTATACAAGCCGCACTAGCTATTAGTTCATAAAAGCTGACAACTTACCCAGATAAACATTACTTCCTAATTATATATATATGCAAATAATACAATTAAAATGTTTAAAACGTGATTATATATATGTATCATGTGGACAGTTTTTAATGTAATTTTTTCTCCTGATATTCGGGTTCTTTATTATGCTTCATCTTGAGGCAAAGCCCAATACCTTACGCCATATTGATGCTCTGTCCACAGATCATTCTCTCTCTCTCTCTCAAATCATATACATTGATGGTTTCCTACACCGCCACACGGGTGCAGCTGCAAGTGCAGTTGCCTCTACCCATCAGACAGAACTATTTGCCTTGCTTGTTACACTAAAATGTGTACAAGTGTGTGTGTCTATGTATGTATTAACACGATGTACTGAACGGGGTGAGAATAGCTTGAGCTACCTCATCCATTTGTGTGTATTTTACCTCAATAAACTTATTTCAATTTCAATTTCAATTCAAGTCTCCAAACTTGATGCATTAATTGTAAGTGATTTTCTACCATCCTGCATTAATTTTAAGTGATTTCTATCATGCTTAATTGCGCGCAACTCTCTAAGACACAATTGTAACATGACCGTGTCTGAAGCTAGACAGAAAACACAACATTATTAGTGATGGTAACATAAGCCATTTCATGTGAATTCCATCTTCGTTGACCTCCGAAACTTGAGGAATGGCCCAGAAAATAGCTACTAAAGTTTAAGTCAAGTGTGAAGATACTTTAGTTGATACTTAGATACTTCCAATAAGTGTAAACATAAGTGCTGACGATGCTACCTTCCTCTATTCAGACCCCAACCCAAACGCACTATATAATAATGAAAATAATAGATTTAAAAAGTCCACTCATGGATGTAAACTAACAAACTCACATCAAACATAAAAAAGACCGACTACTATTTTTGTTCGAAAGTAAATCCTGAAACCAAATTCAACTTCAGATACACAATGTTAACATTAGCAATAATGATTATGGAAAGTTCCTTGACCTATACATAGACAAGAGACTGAACTTCAGCATCCACATACAACACATATGTGAGTGGTGAGAGAGAGAGAAAGAGAGAGAGAGAGAGAGAGACAGACAGAGAGAGAGACAGACAGAGAGAGAGAGAGAGAGACAGAGAGAGAGAGAGTGAGAGAGTATTCACCTAGTTGTGTCGGCGCGGGTTGAGCTCTGCTCATTCGGCCCGCCTCTCAACTGTCAATCAACTATTACTGACTAACTAATTTTTTTTCTCTCGCACACACACACACACACACACACACACACACACACACACACACACACACACACACACACACACACACACACACACACACACCTGGCAGCTGAGTGGACAGTGCTTCGGATTCGTAGTCATGAGGTTCCGTGTTCGATCCCCGGTGGAGGCGGAAACAAATGGGCAAAGTTTCTTTCACCCTGATGAGGTGACTTATTTACCTATTTACTTCTGATACCTAGCAGTAAATAGGTACCTGGGAGTTAGACAGCCGCTACGTGCTGCTTCCTGGGGATGTGTAACAAAAAGGAGGCTTGGTCGACGACCGGGCCGCGGGGGGACGATAAGCCCCGAAGTCATTTCATTAAGTGAGAAGGTGGTGGAGGCCAAGACCGTCAGTAGTTTCAAAGCGTTATATGACAAAGAGTGCTGGGAAGACGGGACACCACGAGCGTAGCTCTCATCCTGTAACTACACTTAGGTAATTACACTTAGGTAATTACACACAAACAATCGACCGGGTAAACAAGGATAAACTATTCAACACTGGTGGGACGCGAACAAGGGGACACAGGTGGAAACTGAGTACCCACATGAGCCACAGAGACGTTAAAAGGAACTTTTTCAGTGTCAGAGTAGTTAACGGATGGAATGCATTAGGCAGTGATGTGGTGGAGGCTAACTTCATACACAGTTTTAAATGTAGATGTGATAGAGCCCAGTAGGCTCAGGAATCTGTACACCAGTTGATTGACAGTTGAGAGGCGGGACCAAAGAGCCAAAGCTCAACCCCCGCAAGCACAAATAGGTGAGTACAAATAGGTGAGTACACACACACCAGGAAGCAACCCGTAGCAACTGTCTAATTTCGTACCTATTTACTGCTGGGTGACATCACATTAACATTTACAGAGAGTAGGGAATTAATTAGGTATCTGGGAGCTAGTTAACTGTTGTGGGATGTATATCTTGAGGTACTGTATACAATGTTCAAAACAGAGCAATGTATAATCATTTCATTGTATACAACACATTGAGAAAGAATGAAGGTTAGATCCGAAAATTATTGTGTGGCTCTCTCATGACTTGTTTCCGGCGCGAAGAGTTGTGAATTTACATGAAAATGTACCAACAAAATCTTGTTACATAGCAGTAGGAGTAACATTTACTCCCTAGGTCCACGAGTCTAGAGCGCTGTCCACTCGGCCACCACCTCCCTTATGAGAGGGAGAGAGTGAGTGTGTGTGTGTGTACTCACCTAATTGTGCTTGGGGGGTTGAGCTCTGGCTCTTTGGTCCCGCCTCTCAACTGTCAATCAACTGATATACAGATTCCTGAGCCTACTGGACTCTTATCATATCTACATTTGAAACTGTGTATGGAGTCAGCCTCCACTACATTACTGCCTAATGCATTACATCTGTTAACTATTTTGACACTGAAAAAGTTCTTTCTAACGTCCCTCTGGCTCATTTGGGTACTCAGTTTCCACCTGTGTCCCCTTGTTTGCGTACCACCCGTGTTAAACAGTTTATCTTTATCTACCTTGTCAATTCCTCTGAGAATTTTGTAGGTAGTGATCATGTCTCCCATACTCTTCTGCCTTCTAGTGTCGTGAGGTGCTTTTCTCGCAGCCTTTCTCCGTAGCTCATGCCTCTTAGTTCTGGGACTAGCCTAGTGCCATATCTGAACTTTTTCAAGCTTCGCCTTGTGCTTGACAAGGTACGGACTCCATGCTGGGGCCACATACTCCAGGATTGGTCTTACATATGTGGTATAGAAGGTTCTGAATGATTCCTTACACAGGTTCCTGAAGGCTGTTCTGATGTTAGCCAGTCTCGCATAATCACACACTCACGTGTGTGTGTGTGTGTGTGTGTGTGTGTGTGTGTGTGTGTGTGTGTGTGTGTGTGTGTGTGTGTGTGTGTGTGTGTGTGTGTGCGCGTGTGTGCGTGTGTGTGTGTGTGTGTGTAAAATATACACTGAGGACAGGCAGCTTGTGCATGTCTATTCGTTAGGTGTATATCGAGGTCCACCTCCAAGGTCGAACTACTGACCTCCACATTCACCCTGGGCTCAAGTAGTCTCGAACCACTAACCCCAGGAGCAGGAGACAGTAGTTCTATTAACTACTTTACCTACAGCATAAAGAAGAATTCCAGAAACAAGAAATGGCAGTTGTTAACTGCTTCTGGAATCCTTCCTCGAATGTAGATGTTGCAAGGTTCTTTGATTATGTAAGTTAACAATAAAGAACTAGATACAAATTAAATGTGTGCTATAAAATATGTGTATGTGACATATATTCATATAAGCACAGACGTTGCGGTATTCAGAGTAAGGACAGTTTTTCCTCAGACCCATGCTCACAGTTCCTAGAAACCAGGACAATTTAGTAATCATGCGAAACTGCGGCATCTCTTACCGAGTCCATTTTGAACAAAAGGTAGTGAACAAAAATATCGAGTACATACAAGCAAAATATATATTCAGGCATTAAGTGTGCAACTTCATCATAGTGAATAATAATAATGGTTCTGTCAACTATGGGTTTCACAATAAACTAAAGGTAACAGGATGAGCATGGGTTGCACAAACTATTGGTAACAGGATGGGTATGGGTTGCACAATAGATTAGGATGAGTGTGTGTGTGTATATTATAAATAAATGTGTGTGTATATATATATATATATATATATATATATATATATATATATATATATATATATATATATATATATATATATATATATATATATATATATATATATATATATATATATATGTCGTACCTAGTAGCCAGAACGTACTTCTCAGCCAACTATGCAAGGCCCGATTTGCCTGATAAGCCAAGTTTTACGAATTAATATATTTTCTCTAATTTCTTTCTTATGAAATGATAAAGCTACCTATTTCATTATGTATGAGGTCAATTTTTTTATTGGAGTTAAAATTAACGTAGATATATGACCGAACCTAACCAACCCTAAATATTCTTTCTTTCAACCTTTCAAATATTCTATCTCTAATGCTAAGTATATTTAATTCTTTCCGCATGTTGAGAACTTTGGTAGTTATAGGACAGCCAAGTATAATTCTGAGTTAGTTTAGTTCATTTATTATGCACCCCATACCCATCTTGTGGGCGGTAGTGGAAAGGGTTACAGAGGCACATAATGGGCTCAGGGACTGAACCCCACAATTCATTTAGCTAAGCAAGTTACAATCTTGATGAGCTAGTTACAAAATTCAATATAAGTCATCACATCAACAATGGGTTCGAGATCGACCTCAAGTACAGGTTCTAAATTAAGCAACTGACATATGTGGAGAGCTAGTGTCAAAATTGATATGTTTGTCCTGCACACCGCCCCCCATCCAGTGGGCAGCGGTGGATAGGTTACAATCACTTAGTTACTACCTACAGTTAGCAAACTGGGGATATTTGGCTAAAATTTCTGGTAGCAGATCATTTTGAATGAAATATTGACACATCGCT
This sequence comes from Procambarus clarkii, assembly GCF_040958095.1. Taxonomy (NCBI): domain Eukaryota; kingdom Metazoa; phylum Arthropoda; class Malacostraca; order Decapoda; family Cambaridae; genus Procambarus; species Procambarus clarkii. The sequence goes on along the minus strand of NC_091238.1, from coordinate 8,054,424 downwards.
GGAACATTGGTTATAGAATTGTCTCTAAATTCACGTATCTTTTCGCACTCCATCACATAGTGACGGAGGGTGTGCGAATAATTTTGTTGACACAGTTTACATTTGGTCAGGTCTACATCAGCAGATAATGAGAATTCCCAGAGATACTTGTAACCGAGTCTAAGCCGAGCAGTAGTAACATCTAGAAGTCTGCTGATTTTATTGGATGATCCATAGATGTGTGGCTCCTCTTGCATGATAGTATGATGATAGATGGAATTACTGGTGTCAATTTCACTTTGCCTCAGATCTACAAGATCTTGTTGAAGTTCTCGGTGTACAGCTGCTCTCAGATTGCTCATTGACAATCCAAGGTTACACTCAACGGCTCCTTTAAAGGCAGATTCTTTGGCTAACTGAGTGCTAACTAACTAACTTGTGGCTAACTTGTCTGAGTGCTTCATTTTGCATTTTTTCCAGTCTATCAATACTTTTGCCATTCTGCAGGACCAAAGCTGATGCATGATAGTCTATCAGAGACCTTATATACGCTAAATACATCATTCTTGCTATTCTAATATTAACACCATATTTCGGGCTGTACCCCACTACAGTTCTGAGAGCCTTGAGTCTGTCTCTACATTGCTGATGTAACTTATTGACTGCAGTTGAGGTACAAGGGACAGAGACACCAAGGTATTTGAAAGAAGAGACATAGTCTATTGGTATGTTATCTATCTTAAGTTTTCGTGGTCCACTTTTGCGGTTGCCAATTTGTCTGTTAAATACCTTAGTTTTAGTAGCGTTGATTACAAGACCAAGGCTCTCACAAGCTGTATGTATACAATTTAAGACTGTTTGCATTTTGCGGTGGGTTTTAGTATGCACAAGGATGTCATCTGCATATCTGATAGTGATGTTTGCCGGACTAGTTGGGATTGATTTTAGTAAAGCATTAATTAGAACATTAAACAAGGTAGGACTAAGTACTCCTCCTTGTGGGGTGCCTAGTTGCATTACTTTAGTTTCACTCTTGTTGCCTTGGAACAGCGCAGAGGACTTCCGGTTGGTAAGATAGCCTCGTATCCACTGTAATAAATGTCCCCCTATATCCATTCTCGCTAATTCATACATAATCACTTCCCTATTAGCAATATCAAAGGCATTTTTTAAATCAAGAAATGTTGTGTACTTGTGCCTTTTATCTCCATGAACAGTAAGAAAGGTTGTGATACAGTTGTGTACACTTTTACCATGTGTGAAACCATTGATATCAGGTGACATGTGCTCTTTAACTCTATACAATAATCTATTAAGCACCATTCTCTCAAAGAGAGAATGGTGCTTAGTTGATTGTCTACTATTCTCTCAAAGGTTTTGCACATGCAACTGGTCAGTGAGATGGGACGGAAAGCATCCGGTTAGCCAGGCTTTGGTACAGGTACCGTAAGACTGGTGGTCCATGATACAGGCAACTGCCCAGAGACATAGCTGGCATTAAACAATTCTAATAATGGGTTACCGGGTACACGATGTAGGAGTCTTAGAATATCATAGGTGATACCGTCCTCACCAGGAGCAGTGCTACTGCCCCTGGAGAGGGCTGCATCCAATTCATAATCTGTATATGGAACATCACATTCATCATGTTGCTTGCTCAACATGAAATTTATGAGAGAATTTCTGTCTGTGGACCTCGCCTGCAATTTCTCCCCAGTGCTAGCTGGTAGCATTCCAAGGCTGGAAACCTGAGCCCATTTTGCAATTAACTGATTGGCTTTCTGTAGCGGGTTTGGGTGTGAAACTTGTCTACTATTTTTACCAATAATTTTGTTTATGCCTTTCCAGGCTTTGCCCAGGGGAGTATGCAGGTTAAGTCCACTAACAAAACCCTCCCATTCATTTTGTCTCAGTTCAGTCATTCTCTCCCTTGCCGCTGCAAGCGCGGCCTGAAACAGTTTTAACATTTGAGGAGTTCTAAGGCTCTTATATGCTTTACCTGTCTGTCTAGCAATTGATTTAAGCTCTTTCAGTTTAGCATCATCATAGTACTGGTTGTGTCTGACCTGTTTACCAGTACTTCTTTTTGTTTGGCGTGACTCACTATTTTTGATGGCCTCATAGGTATATGGGTACATCCGGTCTCTTACCCTCGACCGCGTCGGTACCTTTATGGTCAGGAAGCCACGGATATTTACAATGGGGCTCGGTCAGTCAATATGATTCCTTTGACATCACTCAACTTATGTATTCTGTTCTCGTATTGACAATTTGAATGATATCAAGAATATTTTGAATATCTTCTGACATAGATGGTGCTGTAGTTGATTGTTGTTCATGACCTGTCCAGTGGGTCGAGACTGGTCTCATTACCATCTCTCAGATTAGTGGGAAGAAATTCTTGCTGCAACAATGTGTGTTCTCAGAGCTAACTAGGGTAACTAAAATACTTATTTCCTAAATAAATACTTTAATTGTAAATATTTGAAAATATATGGTATGTTTCCGAATTTCTGACGATATAAAACATATTGTGGTTTATAATTAAGTTCTTAATAGTGATCCTATCCTGCATCATAATTTACATAATATCTACTTCTGTTTTGTGTATTAAAATGACTACTTTTTATGTTAATTTATTTCTGTAAATGATGATGATGATAAAGTTCAATAAATGTAAGTAAGAACATAAGAATGAAGGTAACTGCAAAAGACTTATTGGCCCATACGAGGCAGCTCCTCGTATGGAGCTGCCTTTGATAAGTAATTACCAAAGAAGGCACCAAGCCGGGAAGGCTGTGTAGCACAATAAAATAAGTCTACTGCTCCTGAAGAGGACGGTATTACTTACAGTTTACTGAGATTAGTCTCACAAGTACCAGGTAATCCACTTTTAGTGTTGTACAGAATGAGTTTAAGTGAAGGAGTATTACCTGATGATTGGACAGTGTCATTGTTCCCATCCCCAAAGCACACTCAGATAATTATAGATCCATATCTCTAACATAATTTTGTCTATTAGCACAGTTTTCGGCGTGAAGGCATTGAGTAGATCTCGGCAATACAAGAAGTTTCAAGCTAAACTTTCTAATATGCTACACTCACCTGAGGTCCGTAGAAGAGCGAAATCTGATTATGCATTTTGGTTCTACAAGGTAGCCAACTCCATCAAAATATTAAATATGTACCCAACTCAATTAACGATTAATCAACCAATTACTCCATGGGATAACTTGGATCTAGCAGTTGATTTTGTAAATGCACCCAAGAAAGATAATGTACACTCTACATTATTAAAACAGTTAACACTGAAAAGCATCACTGAGAGTACTCAGGGTATGGGTAACGATGTGTATCAGTGCTATACCGACGGTTCTGTAGAAGAAGGTGGACGATGTACCGGATGTGCATGTAATATATTTGAACAATCTTCTCTCGTACATACATGAATGAAGCGCGTCAATGATTGGGCAAGTACAACTCAAACCGAACTTGCAGGCATATACCTTGCCACTGAATTTTTAAAACACAAAGGCAGTCGACTTATATACTGTGATTCGCAGAGTGCACTCCTGGTATTGAACGCACATAGTAGTGACACCCAGAAAATAGTCAGTGATATTCGAATGAATATTTTAGCTGCCAAAGAAAAGAGATTTGAAATTAAATTCCTATGGATACCATCACATGTTGGCATCTCAAGGCATGACACTGTTGATATGCTTGCAAAGACAGCCTGTAGAAAACCAGTGGTAGAAATTTATATGGGTGTTTCATTAGCAGTGACAAAGAGAATACTTAAGCAAACATCTAATGAAAATCTCACCGACCTAACAAATTCACAAAGACCTGAAAATTGTAGCATTAAATATTATGATAGATATCGTGCGGAGACATTCACATACAGGATTAATGGAACAAGAACCCAGCAATGTGATGTTATAGTGGCCATAATACGCTTGGGATATAGACGTATCTGGCAGCTTTCTCAAAACCCAAATGTCGAGTACACAATGTGTCAACTTTGTGAAAGAGAAAATATGCACTCCCTTGAACATTATATTGTAGAATGTCCCATACTGACTGACCTTCGCCCTCCTGGGCTAAGGTATGCTGAACTGTGTAATTACTATTTGAGTACTGGAACACTTGATAATATATTGAACTTGTACCCTAGATTGACCATGTAACGTATCAATTATACAATGAATGTATGTGATGTAACTCTATAACCTGAGCTTGTGAAAGCACCTTAATCACCTTCAGTGATTAAGTGCTTAATTGCACACTAGTTTCTCTATCAGTTATCTCACCTTGTCAGAGTAAAAGAGACAAATATATGTGTATGTATGTGTGCATATATGTATGTATATATATGTATATGTACGCATACGTCTGTGTGTGTATATGTGTATAAAGTATATGTGGAAGCTGGTCAGAATTCAATTTCACCTTTGTAAATGCACGTTAATGACACTATGTAAAAGACACATCGAACACTTTATGTAGGGCATACGTAAATCTGTGTATTTATGTATTTACGTATGTAGCTTAGCCTAGCATTTTAAAAACACTACAATCACCTTATGTGGTTGATTGTTCAATAAATCCCTGAACTATATGTTTAACAAATCTCTAACCCTATCAATGGAGTTAGTTAGTTTAGTTCTTATATTATGCACCCTATACCCATCTTGTGGGCGGTAGTGGAAAGGGTTAGAGTCCATGGCGAACTGAAGAAAATGTATATATGCTGGTTAGCATTGTTAATGTGTGGCCACGTCTGTGGTAGAAAATAATACAAAAAATCAAATAAAGGTATTATTGAAACTTTATAGGAAAACATTAAATCCTAAATATATCTTTAATATTATACTTGAAATATTGTATACTTTGCTCTCTCCATCGTACTTCTGCACCTGCTGGCAAGTGGCTAAGAAATTTTTTGGGTCAAATTGATTGGAATGGCTTGGGTATGGGGTGTGGGCCGGTCTTGGAGCGAGACATGAACCCAGCGATAGGTGACTTAAATGGGGATTTCGATGTGGATTCAATATATAACTTATTTAAGAATATTCTAAACAAAGCACAGGAACGTAGTATACCATACAAATTGAATAGATCGTATACTAATGACCCAAAGTGGATAACAAAGAATTTGAAGAACCTTATAGGTAAAAAGAGAGCTTGGTACAAAAGGATTAAAAATGGGGAGGTCACTTTAGAACAGGAATTCGTACAACTGGTTAGAAATGTTAAAAAAGAGATAAGGAAAGCAAAAAGAAACTATGAAGTTCGCATAGCAGGGCAAGCAAAGACAAATCCTAAAGGGTTTTTTCAGTTATATCGTACTAAGACTAGGGAAAGGATAGGTCCATTAAAAACTGAGACAGGTCAAATAACAGATAGTGATGAAGAGATGAGTAGTATTTTTAATAAATATTTTGTATCTGTATTTACTAAAGAGGAACTTAACAATATGCCTTCAGCCGAACAAGTCTATGTGGGTGGGGACGAGGACAGGTTGACGAGTTTAGCAGTTACCAGGGAGGATGTTCTTAAACAAATAGTAAAATTCAAACCAAACAAATCCCCAGGGCCGGATGAAGTGTTTGCTAGGGTGCTTAAAGAATGCAAAGAGGAGCTTTGTGACCCACTGTCAACCATATTTAATAAATCAATAGAGTCAGGCAGAGTGCCAGAGTTTTGGAAAGTTGCTAATGTGATACCAGTTTTTAAGAAAGGAGATAGATCACTTGCGTCTAACTATCGACCAATTAGCCTAACGTCTATTGTGGGAAAGTTACTCGAATCTATAATAGCAAATAAAATTCGTCTTCATCTTGAAAAACATAAATTAATAATTGAGTCGCAACATGGTTTTATAAATGGCCGTTCATGTTTAACAAATTTGTTATCTTTTTATTCTAGCATTGTTGAGGCAGTTGATAGTGGTAAGGATTGCGATGTTGTATACCTTGACTTTAGCAAAGCTTTTGATACAGTGCCACATGAAAGACTGATTAAAAAAATAGAGTCTCATGGTATTGGGGGTGCTATATTAAGCTGGATTAGGGCATGGTTATACCAAAGGAAACAGAGAGTTAGTATAAATGGAATCAAGTCAGAGTGGGAAAATGTTGTAAGTGGAGTGCCTCAAGGCTCTGTCCTGGGACCTCTGTTGTTTATAATATATATAAATGATTTAGATTCAGGTTTGAGTAGCAACATTTGCAAATTTGCCGATGATACGAAAATCGGTAGGGAAATTAATTCGGAGGAGGACTCACTATCACTTCAAGTTGATCTAGATAGGGTTTTGAAATGGTCAAAGGATTGGCAGATGCAGTTTAATGCTGATAAATGTAAAGTTCTGAGGTTAGGTAATGATGATAGAGTTACAAGATACGAGCTAGATGGTGTTGTGATTGCGAAGTCGGATTGCGAAAGGGATCTGGGAGTTATGATTAGTAAGAATTTAAAACAAAAGGATCAATGCATAAATGTTCGTAATAAGGCAAATCGGACACTTGGATTTATTAATCGCAGCGTTAGTAACAAGACACCTGGTGTGGTTCTCAAGCTATATCTTGCTCTAGTTAGGCCCCATTTAGATTATGCAGTTCAGTTTTGGTCGCCATATTATAGAATGGATATAAATTCACTTGAACGTGTCCAGCGTAGGATGACTAAGTTAATTCCCCAAATTAGAAATCTTTCATATGAAGAAAGATTAACAAAGCTTAAGTTGCATTCACTGGAAAGGCGAAGAGTTAGGGGTGACATGATAGAGGTTTACAAGTGGATGAATGGACATAACCGGGGGATATTAATAGGGTATTAAAAGTATCAACACAGGACAGAACACGAAACAATGGATATAAATTGGATAAGTTTAGATTTAGGAAAGACTTGGGTAAATACTGGTTCAGTAACAGGGTTGTTGATTTGTGGAACCAATTGCCGCGTAACATTGTGGAGGTGGGGTCCCTCGATTGTTTCAAGCACGGGTTGGACAAGTATATGAGTGGGATTGGGTGGTTATAGAATAGGAGCTGCCTCGTATGGGCCAATAGGCCTTCTGCAGTTACCTTTGTTCTTATGTTCTTATGTTCTTATGTTCGGTGCAGTGTGCAGGTGATGTTCATTACTGGGTGAGCTGGCAGGTGGTGCTCACCTGCCAGCTCACCCAACGAAAATTTGGTTTTTAATACACTTACACATTTATTGGGTCTTTCCTTCACCTTCATTCAAGCACTAGGGTATTACAGTAAGTGTTTTAATTATAATATTTATTAACGTTATTATTTTTAATTTTTATTATTATTAGTATTATTATTAACAGGAGAGGATCGAGTGTGTGTGTGGGGGGGGGGGGGTATTATGGTACACATGTCCACATCCCAATGCCCGCCCTTCCAGGACTGGGGGTGCGGGGGTGTACAATAAACTATACCCACATCCGGCGGCAGCTTGTCGAAGGCGGAAGTGTAGCCTAGACAATTTGTCATGATAATTAGTGATGACTCTTATTTTGATTATGGGTCCGTAATCCAGTTAAGCTTTTATTCTTAATTTATATTACAATGCTGGTAAAATACACTTCTTGATGATGAGTATGGAGTACAAATGAACTCATTGTGTACCCAAGTTCAAGTTCAAGTATGTTTATTGAGATAAGCAATAAATACATCTCAAAGGGATAGAGTAGCTTAGGCTATTTCAACCCCCCTCTAATTCAAGTCCCTCGAAGGGGCGCACAAATACTGTGACTACAAATAGACAAATAACATTACAAGAATCCAAACAAGAATTGTGTACCCTATACTTCACAGGATGAATATAGGGTACACAATAAACTACCACTCACATCATGGGTATGGGTTGCACAAGAAACTCGCGCAGAGGATGAATATGGAGAGCAAAGTAAACAAAGATTCACACGATGAGAAAGGGTTGCGCAATGTCCTATGACTCACAGAATGAGTATTAGCTGCACAATAAACTACAGGTCACAGGATAAGTATGGGTTGCACAATAAATTACAGGTCACAGGATGGGTATGGGCTGCACAAACTACCGGTAACAGGATGAGTATGGGATGCACAATAAATTACGGGTCACAGGATGAGTATGGGTTGCACAAACTACTGGTAACAAGATGAGTATGGGATGCACAATAAATTACCGCACAGAGGATGAGTATAGGGTGCACAAACTGGTTGGGTAAATGGAAATGGTTGGGTACATTTCCTTTCACCTAATGCGACTATTCATGTGTCCGGACACCGGCGATTGTGTGGTATTGGCTATTTATTTAACCATAACTTTGCATTCATTTAATAATTATATTAAGATATGTTTTCCTTGAAATGTAGTTACATTATCGTCTGCATGGCTTTATTCTGACATAAAGACCTATGGCGTTACTTTGCATATATGCAAAGTAATTATAAAATTGATTGGCTTGTGTGGAGGCCTTCACACTCCCTGAGCGAGCCATCAAGTAACTATAAAAAGGCATATATCTTAACTTTCAATTCAGTTATATTTATGCCAAAGTATTAACATGCAGCTTATATTTATGTCTTTATGATGACATAGAAAACTTCGTTTATTACAATATCTAGATTAAATTAACATTGATCTTCGGAAGGTCATAGTTCCCATATCGGTAAGGAGAGCGTCGGCCATGAAGCCTTGTTTAAAGTATGAATATTTTTCCTCTCTAATAAGGTATAATCTCTGTGATGGATTCACAAAAACTATTTTATATCTGCCTTTCTGATAACATATACAAATATAATCTTTATTTGTGAATATTTGTTAATTAAGCAATATATCAGAGGGCGTGTAGGGTTCGGTGTTCAATGAACGAAAAGGACTGGATCACTGTGTACAGGAGGCTGATATGGCAGCAAACACTCTCCTGGCGACCATATTTCTTGGATAAGTCGCTCCACACAATTGTCGCTTGGACCGTCGACTTCCTATGGCGTCACCTCTCACATATTTACGTCTAATTTCGTTATGAAATTAGATTATTTCAGAGTAAAAATAGGTTTGATCATGTTCTATGTGTAGCACCAACATTACAGTAAGTAAATATGCCATATTTCTTCATTACTTACGTAATGCTAGGACGATTTGGGTAGTTTTGGCCTGATTTGGGGTGATTGGGGTAATTCTATGGACCGGCCTCATCAGCCCTCGGCGTCAGCGCCTCCGGCAGCACTCCACAGCCTCCCTACTGTCGTCACCTGTGTCTTCCCAATACCATAGACATATTACCTGGTAAATGATGTGGCGAATATTTGGCTCCATCGCACGAGGTATGTTAATTATGTGTTATCTGGTGGTGTGACCTTACTAGGTCTCTACTCAAGGTCTTGGCACCATTACCCAAGTGTAATTGTCAAAGTGTAATTACTCAAGTGTAGTTACCCAAGTACTCACCTAGTTGTGTTTGCGGGGGTTGAGCTCTGGCTCTTTGGTCCCGCCTCTCAACTGTCAATCAACAAGTGCAGTTTACAGGATGAGAACTGGGAAGACGGGACACCACGAGCGTAACTCTCATCTTGTAACTACACTTGGGTAATTACTCAAATGTGGTAATTAGCCACAGTAATTACAAAGAGAAATTACAACTATTTGTAATTTTATGCAGTTTTCAAAAATTCTTCTTTGTAAATTTTATCGATTCCTGTTACTATTTTGTATGTAGGGATCATATCACCTCATTTTCTTCTATCTTCTAGATTTAGTATATTTAATGCCTCTAACCTCTCTTCATTGCTCTAACACATTCCTCACTTTATGGTTAAAACTGTATACTGTATATCATTAGGTTAGGCTTGGTTTCACATTGTTGGTGACAGGAAGGCTTATCAAGATCACCTTAGGCCAACTGCGGACCTTCCCCTGGATGGAACCCACAACAGTTGTCTAACCCCCAGGTACCTAATTACTGCTACGGTGAAAAGAGGCATTAGGTATAAGGAAACATTGCCTAAATGTCTTGCCTTGCCTAGGAATTAAAGTTGGGTCTAATTGACCACTCCAATACCTATATAATACAGTACAGTGTATCCTGGAAAATCTAGATCATAAGTTTGGAAACCTTTAAAATTGGACAAGAATTATTTTGAAATCTAAAACAGGAGTCTGGATTTTTAGTCATTGAAGACCAGACTGATTTTCATCAAAATATAGTTTCATACCAATTTTTTATGATCACTGTAAATGTTATTGAAAATCCAGCTTTGAATATAATTATGTAATTGCTGCTTTCAGGTGGGTTTCATTCCAGATTTTGGTGAATTCTATATTTTTAAGTTTTTCCTTGTCATTTTATCACAAGACTTTTAGAAGTTTCATAGTTGCAAATATCAGAGCACATCTTTGCACATAGTGTTTATGTATACAGTACAGTATTTACCTGAATTTACCTGAGGGCCACCATCTATCTAGTGGCCTTGATGGGGACAGGAAGCTGTTATCTTGTCAAAGGTTCTTCCATTTCCCCAATAATTTGTTCCAACTTGATTTTGAACTGCAGTAACATCTTGGTATTTATGGTTTTGACAGGTAGGCCATTCCATGGGCTTATTACCCAATGGGTGAAAAAGCAAAACACTGTAACTCATGTTTAAGGTGCCCTGTGTAGCTTCCCTGGTCCCTCTGCCCTGTGGCTCTGAGTGACTATGAACCTAGAAGGACAAGTACCTTTTCAAACTGTTTAGCCTCCCCTTCTAAATAGGAGCAGTGCAAAGTGGAGAGCATTCCTCAGTTCACTTCCAGGTAACCACTATGAGAAACAAATTCTTTCTATCACACAATGCTCCTTTAAACATGCCAAAATTGACAAGGATCATTGCAAAATGTTTAAAGAGCAAACATGCAGCTGCGTCAAGTGACACAAGATACCAATGGTACTGTAAACGTGAGTTGGGGAACAAACCCTCTTCCTCTTGCCTGGTATCTTTGATATCAGTCAGTCGCACTTGGTACTCCACTTTTAATTAACTTTAAAATTTTACAATAAAACATTGAATTTATTTTTGTGTTCTATTACAAAATTAAATACAAAATACAAAGTAAATACAAAATATTTCACTGTATAGTATTGTATAAATTTGTTGTAATTATTTTTTACATGAGGGTGCAGCCTGTTTTTCCCCATAATACAATAAAGTTCTACATGGATCTCATAAGTAAGGGGCCTGGGGGATGCTTTACACAACCAGGAGTGAACTTTACTGTAAATAAAGTATACAGTATAATAATAAAGTATACAGTACTGTATACAGTATATATTGACTTCTCTGTTTTAATGTATGTAAATATAAATACATGATGTAAATAATAAAGTTAGAGTTTTAATAACAATTCTGGTTCAATTCTCAGGCGTGCGATGTGTAAGAGCAAGTCACCTTTTCTGCCAGGAGAGTGTGGAGGAGCACAAGCCACATAGTAAAAAAGTAGTGCAGCAACACTCACTCGCTCCCTTGTATTACTCTTTACCAACCTCGTGCCACAACAAGGACGACCCCATTTTTAAGTCTGTGAATGGTGTTCACAGATGGGAAAATCAGGTCATTAGAACCTTAGAAAATGATCTCAAAGGAAAGGAAGAGAAACACCAGCGAAGTGGAAGGGATAGAGACGTGTTCACAGCAGGCTACAATAGCAGCACTCCATGGCACTGGGAAGTACTCTTAGACTCTACACAAGACAAGCCTTTAGGTAAGGAGGAGAAGAAGCAAGAAAATGGAAAGCAGACACACGACCGGGATGGAACGTGTCCTCTGCAACAATGGGGGTGTTTCCTCTCGACATATTCAATTCTCCAAGCAGTGGGATGGGTAGGTAACTCTGTTTATCTTAAAATTCTATTGGTATTTTTCTTAAATTAGGTTTGCCTGTGGTAGATTATTGGCTAGCGTTGTCTTCATAATGTGTGTAAACCAAATGAGGCAGATCCTGACAGTGTGAGTGCTATCACTAAGTACAGGATCACTAGACCCCTGAGTTACAGAGGAAAATGGTTTCCTTTAGTGTTGGGGAATCTTGGGGTTTACAAGGTAGATTATGCTCTCATCATTTTTTAACAAGTTTTGAACCCTTGGAGCTATAGTCAGGATTTCTCATCCACAGATTTATCACTCCAGTGCCTAAACTATGCTTGGGAAATGGAGTAATAGCACACTTCTTGACTAGAAGTGTGCCCAGTACTCCTTCCACGTGTTTTAATTATCCGGAAGTCTGTTGTGTGGAACTATGACTGATGCTTTCTTGATATTTGAGTCTTGTACAGTAGGCTGCAGTGAATTCAGATCACTTTGATATAGCTGAGCACAACTACTTCTCTTTTTAGTGCTTAATTGTTACAATCTTTAAACTTATCCCATCTACATTCATAAGCCTCTCATAGATGAAATTTACATTTGAGAATACAGTACAGTATATGGAGTGGTTACCTGTTGTGTGTCTGGAATTTGATGGAACTTTAATGGCAGAATTTGGTTGAGAAATATTTAGTTTTGAGGTAGTTATTTATCATTGATTCTCATGTGCATATCTTCTATGACATTATGGAGTGGCCAACATAATAACACATTTTAAAATATACTTCAACTGTGTTTTATACTTTAATGTAGATATACACCAAGATGAGAGTACAGTACACCTAATTTGTTTATACTATTTTGCTTATAAGAGTTTTATCCAATTCTTGAGAGGTGCAGGACGAGTGGTTAGGAAGGGATAATTGAGAAGGCTTATTAAACTGCCTTTTTGACTAATATTGCTCATAGCATAATATATACTTGTTTCAGCTTCAAGTAAGGGAAAATATAAACACTCCATCCATCGAGTGTATATATTGTATTGCGTGCTAAATAGAGCTTGGAAATTGTTGTATGTTTTTACTGAATGGAAATTGTTGTATGTTTTTACTTAATAGTTATTGATTAATTTACAGGGATCGGCTGTTGCGCTTACGTGGTCTTTATATCACGACTGGGGTGTCCTACGATGCAAATATAAGAGACAAGGACAAGATTACTTCTGTAACAGTGAACAGAAAACCAAGTCATGGTATAATGAGGCTGACACTTTAGTAAGTAAGTGCCAAGTTAACTATAGCGAACACTATCAATACATTAAAGATCAGGCATATTATGAATCCCAGCAACACGAAGATGACATGCCACATCTGCACCACTTTTTCAGTCATGAGACAAGTCAATCTCCTTTTGGCTTTTTCTGGAATATTGCTGCAAATCAATTTGAATTAAAAAAGACAATGTTTAGTAAGGCAACATTAAAAGACAAATCCTTAGATTCCTTGTTAAACAATCGTATAATCCCAGATCTTCATAAAGATCTCCAATTATTCCAAGATAAAAATACTAGCCAAACAAAACAAAAACAAAGCTGTAAATATGGAACCGAGGTCCCTATAACAAAAGAAGCTCACTTCTCGATGCAAAATACATATTCTATACAGGACAACACAATTTTATTTGAAGATTCAGAATGTTGCCAAAACCCCAAATTATTTATCAAGCCCCAGCCAACAAAGCTGGAAGAGGAAGATATTAAACAAAGTGATACTGACAAGGAAAGTTTACTCCTTGATAAAGCTAAAAGTGAAGAAGACAGGGATGTAAGATGCACAAAAGGGGTACAGAAGACTGCTAGGCTTGAAGAATCTGTCTCGGCCTTATCAGATCCTTCAATCAGACAAAGTTCCTTGAAGAGAGAAGAGGTGTTGTTGGAAGACTGCACGTGTGATGACAGTGGCCAGAATGTTGGAGCCAGTGATTCATCGCAGCATCTTGATGCCGAGCCTGGCATCATCGAACTGAGTGACAGCTTCATGGAGGTAGAGTATTTTACAATACTGTACATAACCCAACCCACACTCATGAACAGAAAGGAAAGTTACAATGTTTTGGTCCGTCCTGGACCATTATTATGTCACAACTGAGACGTGACTTAGGGGTGAAGACAGACCAAAATGTTGTCAATTTCCTTTCTTTTCATGTGTGTGGATTGGGTTATTAATTTTCACCTATGTTAGTGTGACTTATTCTCAGTAATGTATATAACTGTGTTTTGTCTCAACCTGAGAGGTTGATCCACCTGCATTTGTTCTAGAACTGTACAGCATCTTTAGATTTAATATGGATTCCCTTCGTACAAGGAACACTTAGATTAATGACTGATGGTTCCATATGTATCTCTGGTAACATTTACATATTTGGCTTTATGTAGGTCAGGTAAAAAACTTAGTTCAATATAGTATTAGTTTCCCATTTATATTCTAGTCAAGCATCAAGAATTTTTCTTTCCAATTAGTTTTCTTAATTTTTATATTACAAACATCTTGATATAATAAAGTACAGTATTAAAATATGCATTGTATCTAAATTAAACGCATTACTAAAATTGACAAAGTAAAGCTCAATGAATTGGTTCCTTATCAACTTAAATTGAAGAATTCAAAATGAGTTTGAATTTGTTTATCATGTAAATGTTTAAACTTAAAAATATGCTGCACTCAATAAATGTATTAATTTGTCAATTTTTTGTCAATTTTAGCAGTTTGATATAAAGTTTCCATTTACAGTTGAGATACAGTGTTATGGTTTCTGTCTCCTGACACTCCTTGTCTGCCTGTCAAAGAGTCATATTCCCATCAGTACATGTATAAGACGGCACCAAGTTCGTGTTAAGAATGTTTATTAGAAAGCAGGAGGCAGGGAGCCTAAATTTTGTTTATTTTATTTAACTTTTAAGTGTATGCAGGAGGAGAGAACAGCTCAGACTTCTGGATATCTTGAATGACTTTCTTCACATATGCTATTAAATCTTAATAACATGGAGCTTCCTGTTGAAATTAGTCAGTGTAAACTCATTAGTATTTACTAGTCTTTTGACCATTTCTAAAGTAACAGTAAGTCATTTTGCATGAACTTAGTAATTGTCTAAGTGTAATTACTTAAGTGTAGTTACGGGATGAGAGGTACACTTATGATGTCCAGTCTTCCCAGTTCTCTGTCATATGTATAACACTTTAAAAACTACGGATGGTTTTGGCCTCCACCACTTGTTCAAAATGAACCACCTGTTCCCTCCCTGAACTTGTTCCAAATGACTACCACTTTCCAAAAGTGAGCTTTCTGAGGTTTTTCAAGAGCTTTCTTTACTTAGTTTGAGCCTATGTTCTCTTGTTCTTGAAGTTGCTGTTTTAAAAAATTGTTTTTTGTCAGTTTTATTAATTCCTGTTACTATTTTGTGTGTGGTGATCATATTACCTCTTTTTCTTCTATCTTCTGGCTTTGGTATATTTAACACATAATCTCTCCTCATAGCTCTTGTTTTTCCACTTCTGGAAGCCATTTAGTTGCATGTCTGTGCATCTTTTATAGTTTAATGATGTGCTTCTTGAGTAAAAGTAATTCCAAAGTTGGAAAGCATAGCATACACCCCTTTCACAATGTTCTTTATGTGATCCTCAGGTGCTTTATACCTGCGTGATGGGGTCTGGGAGTTGTTCTACTCCCCAAGTACGCCCTAAGGCCAGCCTTAACTTGAGAGCTTGGTCCAACATGCTGTTGCTTGGAGCGGCCCGCAGGCCCTCATATCCACCACAGCCTGGTTAGTCCGGCACTTCTTAAAAAACTATCTAGTTTTCTCTTGAAGATGTCCACAGTTGTTCCAGCAATATTTCTTATACTCGCTGGGAGGATGTTGAACAACCGTGGACCTCTGGTGCACAATCAGTGTTATCTGATTGTGCTTATGGCACCCCTGCTCTTCACTGGTTCTATTCTGACAGTTATATATCCAAAAACCACCCCTAGATCTCTTTATCAGACTTCTTTAAAACTTTTTCACACACTTCTAGTGCCCCTCTTTGTTTTTAACCCTCTCGTGAATGTTTGTATTAGATGTAAGTTTGATAATGATGTGGTTAGTACTACATTATTTCCATATAAATCACTCTTGTATGGTAGATTTAATATCTATTGTATTGCCAACAGATTCTGAAGGCTGAAAGTCAAGGCATTAAGATAATTCAAGATCAGCTTTTAGGAGTTATGGAAGGTGAAATTCTCTCAGCAGTCACACATTTCAAGGCTGGGGCACTGTTAGGTGATCCATCAGCTGTTTTCAACCTTGCCCTTTGTTACCAACTAGGCCATGGTGTCACTCAGGATTTGAAGATGGTACGTCCTCTTTTAACTTTTTATATTATAAATAACCCAACCCACATGTAAAATGCAAGTGGTGGCATTTCCTTAGGGTTATTTATTTCAGCCACTCTATTGTGACTGTTTCTCTATTTACAGTACTGTATATTATTAATTTGGAAATGTTTGAACTTATATGTACAATATAATGGGTTGGATTTTTTTTTCATTCCTAAGCAAGCTTCTGTTGGTTGCTTCCTGAGCCAATAGCCACGGTACACCCAGGGCACTAAGATTCCAGGCTTCTCATTGTCCGTGCCCCACAGTGACAAGGAACTTTGCAAATGCTGTAATATAGAATAAGTGACAGCTACCTATGCAATTTACAATAAAGGACAAGTTTCTTTTATCCATCAGGCTCGAGAACTATATGAGACAGCCAGTGAGGCTGGACACGGATGGGCTACCTATAATTTAGCAGTTCTAATGAGCCGTGGACAAGGTGGACCTTCCGACTCTGATCGTATGTATAGTCTACTTGTCAAAGCTGAGAAGATGGGTGTCCCTGAGGCCCAGGAAGCTCTCAGGAAGTTGAAGTCAGATAATTATTTTTGGAAAGAAGGTAAGTGAAAACTATGAAGCTTTTGACAAATAATAAAACAACAAATAATATTTTATGAGAGAGGTTTCCTCAGTTGTTCCATTAGACATAATCAGGGGTTTCACAAGACACTCACTCCCACCAGGCTCACGATGACAAGTAACCATGCAAATGGTTTTGTTACCTAATTAAGGAGGGAACTGCTTCCTATAATATCAATCAACAAAATCGTAACAATCGTTATCTCTTGAGTAGTAACTGGAAACATACAGATTGCCAGTTATGCCTGTGGTAACTACGCAAATGTACTAGATGGCAGTACTACCTACCATAGTTGTGTTTAAAGGTGATGTAATTTTGTCAGTGTGATATGCTATTATGCTAAAAAATGCTCCTGGAAAAGAAGCTTTGGGCATGACAATCAATTGTTGATGCCTTCATCAAGCAGGGGATGTGCCACAACCTGGCCCATCTCACCATGTACAGAGGTCTCAACTTACAAACATCTAACAGACATACACAGGTAATATGAATGGCCTGTCTCCCATGTCCCTGTTTTTGCATCTCAGTCCGCTATATGAACCCACTCCACCGTTCCCCCATAATACAAACAGTGCTACTTTTATGCCTGCACAGCCATACGAGTTGTTACAAAAATAGCCTAAGTGGACCTAACTGCATAATTTTTAATCATTGTTTACATGTTTCATACTACAAATTTCAGTTCCCACTCTATGCATTTAACAGCTATCATTAAAAGTAGACTTCGGTGATGGCAATCCTCCCAATACTTTTGACTCCATTAAAGTGAGACCAAAATTAATATGGTGAGCAGCTGGTAAGTCCCAATTCTTTCTCTTTCCCCAACTCATTAATAAACCAACTCTAGAGGTGGTTTATTAATGTTGGTTAGAAGAAATGTGGGGGTAATGGTCTATGGTCCTATCAGTGATTATCCCTGAAGTGAGTGGAGAGGTTATGTTAGTCCAGATGTGGTCAAGAGTAGAGGCAGTCATATCGGTAATTTTGGTAGGTTTAGTGATTAAGGATATGAGCAAGCGGGAATTCATATGGTTGAGGAAACTAGCAGCTTGAAGGTTATCAGGCTTGCAGAGGTCAATATTAAAATCCCCCAAAATTATTAGTTGTTTTTCTTAAGTCTGTTTGCTAGTACTGTACAGTTAGTTGAATTCAGACACATCAGTGTTAAGAATTCTGTAAACTGAATTCCTGTTTAATCACACATTGAAAGTGATGCCCAAGTGGTTTTGTAGGGAAACCTAAATTTTTTGTGTGTAAAATACAATACAGTACTGTATAATCTCCGTGGAAAACTGAAAATGTGTCCCCTATCCACCGCGAAATACAGTACTGTACTCATTTTGTTCCATTGTTGCTTATCATATTTGCTCTTACAAGATATTATCATTGTTAGTGTTATGTATTATAATGATTATAGTTGTGTAATTTATGATTAATTCTAAATGTAATAATTGTTATTATTTGATTTGTATTTTCAAGAGATCCATAATTAATTATAGTTTGTATCACGAGAGATGCTGGTATTGAAGACCATAGGACACCTTCCTTGATCATATACATAGGATTTAACTGTATTTTTTTTATCCTTAATTGCTTTTTATTTTTTTATCCTTAATTGTTTTTTAAATTATTATTATACACAACTTATTGAAGTTCTTTTCTGCAGATACGATGAAGTCTTCAAGGTCAGAACCAGCCTTTGCATCCGTCTCATCCAGTAGGTGGTCGTCTTCGTACTCTACCAGTGATCTAGAATTTATGGATGAATCCGATGTTTTTATTTCAAGTGATTTGTCTACAGATCTAAACAGATCAGAAAACACCAGTTTGTTTTATATTGGTTAGGGACTGAAATTTCTTGCTGTCTTGAAAAAATGTTAATGCTAGGCATGAGGGTAAGAGTACATGGGTAGAGGTAGGATGGAAATGTTAAATGAAAGACAATGATGTGTTAAATAAGTACAGCATTGGGATTAATACTTTGTAGTAAAGGGGCTTTTTATGGGAATCACGAAATGGATGAAGATTTGGGAAATCCACTTAAAGTAATTAGTATTGAAATAGGTCATTGGTATAGTTTATATAATTGTTAAAATATAGAAGAGGATTGATGACATCAGTGACAGGCTGTCCAAAATGTGTGTTGTAGGAGAATATGAAGGATACCATTTGACTGCAACAAAGCTAGCAGAGGTAAAAATTAGTAACTGAGGAAGTGGGGCACTTATTGAGTGTACCAGAAAAGGTACATGGAAGAAGTGGGAAGAAATGGAATGTGATGCTTTTGTTTCAGGAGTACAGTATAGAGTAAGGATGCTATAAGCACAAATTTTAAAATTGTGGGAACATATGTTGTCATAGATATTTGAGGTTAGTGGAACTACACCCTATTTATCTCAAGCACTTGTTAACCATTCTCACAAACGTGTGGATGTTTCCTCGCATTAATTTTCAGTAAAAGATGTTGGCTGACACCAAGAATATTACCAATAAAATGAAGGTCATGAGGGTACAGATGAGGCTTGTACACAAGATACTTCAGAATGTGTACTAGAAGTTGCACTGATGCTTGCAATTACAGACAGCTGAATCAAATCAAGTGATACTACCTCACCTGATGACGGTAAGATTTAATTTTTTACATTATGAATTGAAAACACTTTATATGGTAGTTAAGAAAATGTACAAAACTTGTGTAAGGCATTGCCATGCATTGGTAAACTTCAGTATTGATTTCAAGTACTGTACCACCTTCTCAGAAAGTAAAGCTAGTATAAAAGCAGCATGTGTATCTAGTGAGATTATGGCAGTTTTAATGTCATAGTGGAGAAATTGCCGTAAAATGTGGTGTGTGGCGGATGGGTAGGTTAATATACAACCATCTGTATACTCACTAACCTCTTGCACCTACTTCTCAAATCCTTGAATTTAAAATAATTTCTTCATGGAGAAGGGTCTTTGCTATATGCACTTCATTGACTCTGGTTATATGTACTTGGTATCATGTTGTCTATAAATAAATCTACAATTCCATTTCATGTTAGTGCCAAAAGTGACGGGGTACCTATTGCAATAGGAGTGGTTTTCAATGGGTATATTTGCTGTAACAAGAAATTTATCCATCTGTGCTCTACTATACTTTATTTTCATAACAAATTATCTGAATTATTTCTTTCTTTGCTTGTATTTTATTTTTACTATTAAATTTAGTATGAATGTAATGTAATACTGTACTTAAAATGTTCAGAATTTGAAATGCTCTAGTCTTAATTGCATCACATGCCAAATTATATTCTCTATATACAGTATTTTATAATAATACTATATTTTAATAAGGCAAACCCATTATGGGGTAATACCTTGTTTTTGCAGAAAATTATAAAACAATCTGAATTAGACAACCATCCCACAAATCTGAAAATAAAGTAATTGATAATATTTCAGTCTACTCAAAACAATTATCATGTCATGATAATGATCAACGATGGACTGAAACATCAATTACTTTATTTTCAGGTTTATGGGATGGGTTTCTCATTTTCAGCCATGTTATTGTATGTCTGAATTACATGGGATCTAACAATTTAATATTTACATGTTTGATACCCTCTGTAAAGGGCATCACCCATGTTATGAATGGAAGTGAGAATCCAAATTTTCTGTTCAGTTGCTTGAAAATATTTCTAGATTTCTGAATTTACTCTGAAAAGTAAGTGTCTCAATATAGTATTTTAGTACAAATAATATTTTAGGTAGTGTAAATAACAAATTGATTTGAGGTTAGTATGGTATTATGTTATAAAATTGTGTTTATATGCTTTATCTTCATGACAATTCATTGCTGGATTGTAAATAAAAAAACTATTATTTATTTTAAATTACAGTATATTTATATTTGAGTAATGCTATTTTTGAATACTTTGAAATTGTAACCATTTACACTTCACAATATTCAAACTTATAACAAAAGATGTGAAAATTACCCATCTTTCAGTTGGGTATACTGCTCTAATATCAATGAGATTGGTTTATTTTAATATTTATAGTACAAATGTATTGAGGATTTTTTTTATACTGTATTTTCTTATTTTGTTAAATTTACAGGCTTTGAACAAATCCACAAGGGCCATGACGAGGATTTGAACCTACGTCCGAGACCATCCCAGACCCTGTCTTAATTGACTGAGCTACATGGTAAAAGAATTGCAAAAGACAGTGTCTGGGATGCTCTCGGATGTAGGTTTGAATCCTCGTCACGGCCCTTGTGGATTTGTTCATTTGATGAATCACGTTATTGTGATTTCTGTGTGTTACAGGCTTTGATTTAAACAAAAATTATTATAATGGTAACAGTATTCCAAATGACACCTTCCCCTAAGTTGTCAGCATCCCTGCCACATCCACTTGGTGGTACACAATCTGGCAGTACTGGTATCTTATTACTAGGAATAATGTGAAGAACACCCCCCCCCCTCAAAAAAATATAAAAAAAACTGGAAAGATCCTTTTTTTTTTTTATCAATGGTAATGTACAGCTAGGTGTATCGGCTGTCAAATTATATTTCTAGTCATTAGGTTGTTGTTTTGGAACATAATAAGAGACTCTCTGGGCACTAAATGGTTACATTGCTTGGCCTGGCTGTTGCTAGCATATACACAGTGCATGTACACATTCATGCCCACATATAAGCCTTTCATGCACAATGAAAGGCTTATAGATGCATGCACAAGTGGGTGTACAAACTCGTGTACAGTACTGTATGTGAATGTGATTACCCCACTCTGCGCCATATCAATACAGTACTGACACAAACACACACATGCTCTTGTTGGCTGGCTGCATACACATGAACAGTCACAGGTACACTCACTACAGGGCAATTAACATGGTAACAAATAAAAGTACAGGACAGTACTTAAGGGTTATTTAAGTTTGGAATTTATGAGGAGAAAACATTATCAAAACTTTAAGCAAAAAATGTTATGTTCATTGTCACTTAAGTTAGGGCATGTGTATACTTAGGGAATTGGTACACCCTGGCCTATGCACAATGAAATCACATTAAATAGATGCATCAGTCCATGGGAGTACCAAGTGTGGGGGTTCAAACCCTCATAGCTCCTACAGATTTAACCCCCCTACTATACCACCCACTTACATGCCCACCTACTCCCAATAAATACTGGGAATAGTCAAATTGTACAAAAGACTATTCAACAAAGTAGTTTTCTGTTTGTTAAAACTGATTGTATATATTGTTACATTAGGATGTGTTAGGCTGGGATGGAAAAAAAGTTTTAAAATTATGTTGTCAAATCGTCTTGTGTACAGTGTAACTGGTACCTCCCGCCCCCCCCCCCCCCTGTACCCACCTGAATACCTATGTTGTTATTCGGCTTCTGCAAATCACTGCCACCATGTGTCAAAAATGTTAACATAAACATGGTCAACCAGTTAACATTATCTTACTTTCATCCCATCTGCTCTGAAAATAAAAATGGTAGAATGAACATAGGGGGAGGGCAAAGGGAGTTGGCTTTGAAATGACCAGTTAAGAAAAATGTTTCAAATACAGTATGGTTTTTCATTTCTCTCTGCCTTTACATGAAGTAACTTTGAGATGGGTTTTAAACTCAATCCCTCCATCCCTATTATGCAGAGAATGTGAGGCTGATAGCAGCTATAATTATTGGTAAGGTTGCCATATCCATAATATACTGTACATTATTATAGACTGATTAAATGTACAATTATTTTTATAAACAAAAAAATAAAAGTATGAAAAATTATTTAATTGTATTACTTAACAAATAGTTTTACAATCTAGAAAATATTCAACTTTAAAAGACTAATTACTGATCACACGGGCTCAACTGTAATTACCTACAACAATGTCGACTCCGATTGTTAATGAAGATCACCAGGGGGGGAAAGGGGATTATTTGAAGCATTAATTTCTATGGATGAATTGCAGCCACAGCATAGTGTTGTATTTATTTTAAAAATTTGTTAAATGAATATACTGTACCAGATTAGGAGTGCTCCACATAGTGTACAAATACTTCATTAAAATAAATACCGTATTAGAAAATCAATATGGTTATTAACTTCTGTGTATCTGCTTTCTCTTACAGAATTAAAAGCAATTACTAATGACTAAATTGTGACTAGAACCTAATAGCTAAACCAATAGTGGCATGGCTTATTGACTTTGTTTATTATAAGGTTTCGTCCAAATCAAAATTGACTACTATATGTAGTACCATGTATTTATTTGTAGTCAGGATTTATATGTAGTAACAACTACTGTACCAATAGTTGTAATGGATTTGCCTTTAAGGTTGAGGTCGAGGTCCTTGACCGCGGCCCTGGTCGAGGACAGGGACCCTAACCCCCGGAATCATCTCAAGATGATCTCAAGATATGGTCAAATGAGCTAGTCACAGGTACACTCACTACAGGGCAATTAACATGGTAACAAATAAAAGTACAGGACAGTACTTAAGGGTTATTTAAGTTTAGAATTTATGAGGAGAAAACATTATCAAAACTTTAAGCAAAAAATGTTATGTTCATTGTCACTTAAGTTAGGGCATGTGTATACTTAGGGAATTGGTACACCCTGGCCTATGCACAATGAATGTACAGGAGGTTAGGAGGATTCCTAACCTCCCTTTTCACATTCCCCCAACTCCCCCTCTCCCCTTCTCTACATTCCCATCTCCCTCTCTACACCCTCTCCTTTACCACTCTACCCACCTTCCCCATCGCTCTCCACATACCCTCCCCATATCCCACCCACATAGCTTTCCTGTTTCTCCTCCATCATTGTAACCATTCATCATCCACCATCGCTATCACTGTAACGAAAACGTTGTGGTTAGAATGCAGATGTGTCATCTGAACAACATACGTTTTGAAAGTCAATGCCTGAATTCACAAATATTTAAAGTAATGGTAAAGTCTATTGGCTCAGGGCTGAACATTTCACATCTTCAGACTTCAAGAAAGGAGGGGCATTGGGGCAGTGCCCCTCTTCAGAATGGGGGGCACTGGGATAACCCCACCCTTCCTACGCCTCCCGATAACATACATAACTATTAATCTAGCAAAGTTTAATGAGGATAGCCCCACATCTGGCCTCCAATCTCGAACATTCCATTTTATAGACTAACCTTTGACATACAGTAAGGTATGACGTTCTATAGATTATGCACAATCTGTAGATTTGTAGTTTGTAGAAAACACAATTCCCAGTTCTTCCTCCCCTCTGGAAGAATTCCTCCCTGGTTCAGAAATTCTGGCCAAGATGGATCTGCAGATCTGATATAATACTGTTAGTACAGTAGGGGACACACAACAACATCAGCAGCATATGCCAGGTTGTGATAACATGTGATAACATCAGCAGCATATGCCAGGTTGGCTAACATAAGAACGGCCTTTAGAAACTTGTGTAAGAAATCTTTCAGAACATTATATACCACATATGTCAGACCAATCCTGGAGTATGCGGCTCCAGCATGGAGTCCATATCTAGTCAAGCATAAGAGTAAACTGGAAAAGGTTCAAAGGTTTGCCACCAGACTAGTACCCGAGCTGAGAGGTATGAGCTACGAGGAGAGACTACGGGAATTGAACCTCACTTCGTTGGAAGACAGAAGAGTTAGGGGGGACATGATCACCACATTCAAGATTCTCAAGGGAATCGACAGGGTTGATAAAGATAGGCTATTTAACACAAGGGGCACACGCACTAGGGGACACAGGTGGAAACTGAGTGCCCAAATGAGCCACAGAGATATTAGAAAGAACTTTTTTAGTGTCAGAGTGGTTGACAAATGGAATGCATTAGGAAGCAATGTGGTGGAGGCTGACTCCATACACAGTTTCAAGTGTAGATATGATAGAGCCCAATAGGCTCAGGAACCTGTACACCTGTTGATTGACGGTTGAGAGGCGGGACCAAAGAGCCAGAGCTCAACCCCCGCAAGCACAACTAGGTGAGTACAACTAGGTGAGTACATCACGTCACTAGAAGAGATACAAAACAGTAGACATGATCACATACAAAATACTCAGGGGAATACATATGGCAAATAACATTATTTTGCATTGCCTAGTACATGATCAAAGAACACAAGGAAACTAAGTACCCAAATGACCCACAGAAACAAAACAATAACATTTAAATGTCAAGATAGTGAACAAATGGAACACACTCCAAGAAGTGAAATGGTGAAGGCAAACTGTTCTCAGCCTTTAATGTAATGCCAAAAAATCTTGATTAGAAATATTAAGTTTGAGACCACTTTTAGTATTTTTCTTTCACCCATTTTTTTTTCTCAAATAAAGATGCAACTTTATCCAAATTTCAGGAACTTATATCAATATCAGAATTTAATAATTATATATATATATATATATATATATATATATATATATATATATATATATATATGTCGTACCTAGTAGCCAGAATGCACTTCTCTGCCTACTATGCAAGGCCCGATTTGCCTAATAAGCCAAGTTTTCCCGAATTAATATATTTTCTCTAATTTTTTTCTTATGAAATGATAAAGCTCCCCATTTCATTATGTATGAGGTCAATTTTTTTTTATTGGAGTTAAAATTAACGTAGATATATGACCGAACCTAACCAACCCTACCTAACCTAACCTAACCTATCTTTATAGGTTAGGTTAGGTAGCCGAAAAAGTTAGGTTAGGTTAGGTAGTCGAAAAACAATTAATTCATGAAAACTTGGCTTATTAGGCAAATTGGGCCTTGCATTGTAGGCTGAGAAGTGCGTTCTGGCTATTAGGTACGACATACATACATACATATATATATATATATATATATATATATGTCGTACCTAATAGCCAGAACGCACTTCTCAGCCTACTATTCAAGGCCCGATTTGCCTAATAAGCCAAGTTTTCATGAATTAATGTTTTTTCGTCTACCTAACCTACCTAACCTAACCTAGCTTTTTTTGGCTACCTAACCTAACCTTACCTATAAATATAGGTTAGGTTAGGTTAGGTAGGGTTGGCTAGGTTCGGTCATATATCTACGTTAATGTTAACTCCAATAAAAAAAAATTGACCTCATACATAGAGAAAAGGGTTGCTTTATCATTTCATAAGAAAAAAATTATAGTAAATATATTAATTCAGGAAAACTTGGCTTATTAGGCAAATCGGGCCTTGAATAGTAGGCTGAGAAGTGAGTTCTGGCTACTAGGTACGACATACATATATTATATATAATATATATATATATATATATATATATATATATATATATATATATATATATATATATATATATATATATATATATATATATATATATATATATATATATATATATATATATATATATATATATATATATATATATATATATATATATATATATATATATATATATATATATATATATATATATATATATATATATATATATATATATATATATATATATATATATATATATATATATATATATATATATATATATATATATATATATATATATATATATATATATATAAAGTATGTGCAGTACGTACTTACAATGCTGATCCCTCGGACTAGAAGACACTAGTAAAGTTTGACTTAAAGAGCGAGAGAGAGGATACACCGACGCGTATACACAAGGAATGACATGGAAACAGTCACACCTGGCGTAGAGAGAGGGAGGAGAGTTGTGAGCGGCCCTCGCCCCGTATACACATGACGTCAGGTGTGCGGAAGCAGGCTGTAGCAAGCAGGAGCCTGGGTGTGGCCCCCCCCTTTCCCCATCCCTCCCACCAGTCGTGTGGACCCCCTTCCCCATCCCTCCCACCAGTCTCACCCTCACTCATTCTTACCTTCAGTGAGGGAAATATGCACTTAATATTACGAAAGTGCAGATTTCTGTCAAACAATGATTAGCGAATGTATGAAAAAGAAGTCAAGCTTATGGCGTTTCCTGGATGGGTGGTACTGTACCATTTTGTTTAGCCAAAAGAAATTCGCTGGTAAATTATCTCTTTAATTGTAGGTGCGGACATTAGGTAGGAGATTGCAATGGGTGCGACGATGAACCCTTGAGATACGTTTTGAATATTTCCTCCATTCAAAATTTAACCTACCAAGGTCAGCATTTGAATTGAAGGTCCCCTTATCACAACCAGAGACACTGTTAAATAACTTTAATTTCGACCACGTATCAAGACTTACCTGATTTACCTGAGGTGGTAAATGACTAAAGATACCCGAGGTACCTTTTAGGATTTACCTGAGTTAAATCTTAAAAGCATTTGAATCATTAAAGATTTATCTGAGGAAAAGATGACAATTCATTCAAAATAACATTTGTTTTGATTGACCTTCGGGTTTCTGTAGCATCAAAAATTTATGTGCGCATTTTGAACATATAATATTACCTACTACATGCTTTCAGAATACTTAAATATTACTAAGCACAGAGATTTCAATAAAATCTGCATAAAAGCAATCCCGGCTACCACAGGTACATTTGCAAGATTTTACCTGTAGTGTATTCACCTAGTTGTGCTTGCGGGGGTTGAGCTCTGCTCTTTCAATTGTTACTAATTTTTCTCTCACACACACACACAGGAAGCAGCCTGTAAAAGCTGTCTAACTCCCAGGTACGTATTTACTGCTAGGTAACAGGGGCATCAGGGTGAAAGAAATTCTGCCCATCTGTTTCCGTCGGCGCCAGGAATCGTACCCCGGACTATGCTTCCAGCGTGTTTTCCACTCAGCCACCAGCGCCCTAGGTGTGTGAGTGAGTGAGTCTGAGTGAGTGAGTGAGTGAGTGAGTGAGTGAGTGTGTGTGTGTGTGTGTGTGTGTGTGTGTGTGTGTGTGTGTGTGTGTGTGTGTGTGTCTGCGTGTGTGCGTGCGTATATTGGTGAGCGGCCCACTACCATATCTGTGAACAAGTTGGAGCGTGCAGGCGGGAGGGTGCAGGGTTAAGAGTGTCAGGGGCCGGGTCCGCCTGCTGCCGCACCATTCAGTGCCAGAGTCTGGGAGCGCGAGCATCACCCGCTCCTGCAGCCTCCTCCACACAACCTGTCCCAGCTCCGGCGACACCACCAATCCTAATCCCAAGAATATCCACTATCAGGTAAAAATGTGTATCTTCATATTCACAATTTTAAAACGAATTATGTCGAGACGAGTCCCTTTCTTGAGTTTGATATTAGTTCGTATAATTAATCATGAACTTTGAACACTATTCCTGGATATTTCAGTGTGAGTTGTTCTATTGTGTGTACAGTTAGACCTATGGTGTTGTGCTAGTTGTATTGTGTACTCACCTAGTTGAGCTCGCGGGGGTTGAACTCTGGTTCTTTGGTCCCGCCTCTCAACTGTCAATCAACTGGTGTATTGATTCCTGAGCATACTGGGCTCTATCATATCTACATTTGAAACTGTGGAGTCAGCCTCCACCACATCACTGCCTAACGCATTCCATTTATTAACTACTCATGACATTGAAAACGTTCTTTCTAATGATTGGGAAACTTTTATTGTGTTGTGTGGAAAGATCATGTGGGAGAGTTGTGTTGTGTTGGTGATCACATCAGAAGGGTGTGTGCACAAGTGGTGTGGGTTACCAGGTGTATGTCTTACTGGTGTGGGTTACCAGGTGTTTGCCTTGCTGGTGTGGGTTACCAGGTGTTTGCCTTGCTGGTGTGGGTTACCAGGTGTATGCCTTGCTGGTGTGGGTTACCAGGTGTATGTCTTACTGGTGTGGGTTACCAGGTGTATGCCTTGCTGGTGTAAGTTACCAGGTGTTTGCCTTGCTGGTGTGGGTTACCAGGTGTTTGCCTTGCTGGTGTGGGTTACCAGGTGTATGCCTTGCTGGTGTGGGTTACCAGGTGTATGTCTTACTGGTGTGGGTTACCAGGTGTATGCCTTGCTGGTGTAAGTTACCAGGTGTTTGCCTTGCTGGTGTGGGTTACCAGGTGTATGCCTTGCTGGTGTGGGTTACCAGGTGTATGCCTTGCTGGTGTGGGTTACCAGGTGTATGCCTTGCTGGTGTGGGTTACCAGGTGTATGTCTTGCTGGTGTGGGTTACCAGGTGTATGTCTTACTGGTGTGGGTGCAAACCGTTCTGCCGTGTTGCTACAACGGAGAGAAAATTGTGTCAAGACAACCGAACTTAACTGACCGACCCCACGCATAGAAAGCATTAATGTTTGCGAGCCGCTACGATTCCATCATATTTTGTCCGCTGGCGATTTTGACGTCAAAATGTATTATTCGAGTATTATTCGAGAGGACAGGTTGTTGGTGGGGGAGCAGGCGTGGGCCACCAGGTATCTCTGAGCTCTATATAACCGCCAGTGAGTGTGGGCGACTTGACTGGTCCTGGCTAGCTCACTGTATATGTTATATATCTTGTGCATACCGAATGTCGTAACTTTTTATTCAAACACATACACATACAATTTTAACAATCTAAATTACTATCACTGCTTTATTAGTGACATTCACAACATGTAGTCTAACTGGAGACTAGTTATAGTGATTCTGTAACAAAAAAGGAAAGAGGAATTTCTGGAAAGTTGTTTACAACGGTGCCAGAATTAGCTAAGGTGGGGAACAATTGTATTTATTATGAACAGCTAAATAAGTGATGTATGTTGTGGTCAAGATGTTTATAGTGCAAATGCTGAACAGATCCTGCAATAGGCTGGGTAACAACATTCTTTGCCACGACTAAGGTAATGCACAGTGACTTTACAAAAACCAAGCCTATAGACGTCAGGAATTTGAACCTAAAGCAGGCATTGAGTATGGAAAATTAAGTCAACTGAAATTAATCGAGAAATTAGTAAAGATGATTTGGAGAGCTTCAAGGAAGCTGATTTGAGAAATATGGGGTCAAATCAAACTATTGAACCAAAAATTATGATCAATTGTTAAGGGTTCAGCAAAAATTAAGGCTAACTAAAATATGTGAAACTCTCCGTAACGGCCAAAAAGTAAGCAAATGGGTTAGCAAAGGTGCTAAAATGGCGGGAGGTTAGTGAGAAGACCGCTTTGCTCCACATCCACCCACCCTCTACCAACGTCACTAATGTGGTACGTTATAGTATCCTCGTGCGTGGTGTTACGTCATTGTGTAATGTAGAGGCCCCTAATCTGACAGAACCCCCGCCAGTACCACCTGACCTCTCAGACACAGGGGGGGGGGGGGTACGATCCTTAGCCATGTCTCAAGTAGCACTGCTAGCTGGCAAGTTCTGTTTACTAACGGTAATCGAACTGCACAATCTTAACCTGACCAAACCTTGCGCAGCCTCTCCTACCACAACCTAACCTACGTTAACACAATCCGAGCTAACGCAACCTAACCTAGTTTAGGGGGGGGGTAGAAATAGCCTAAGCTACTCTATCCCTTTGAGATGTATTTATTGCTTATCTCAATAAACATACTTGAACTTGAACCTAGTTTAGCATAATCTAGGCTAACACAGCTTAATAGCGCTCACTAACCCTGAGAAGATGCAAAAAAGAAAGTTGATGTTACCCGGTCACCGATCGCTTCTCCGGATCCGGATAAACAAAAGCCATGATAGATATAAGCATTCCGGCCATGATTATTGGCCCGGCCGCCCCCATAGATCGCCAGCTGCAGGCCACAACAGTCGTGTCGGTAACCGTCCACAGCTGCCGCCCACACACCGCCCACTCCCAGTGACGGGGAAGTTCTCTTATGCGGGAACATGACGTAATGGGTTAAGTCATCGGTATACGTGTATATATCGCAATATATCCACCAGTAGCGACACGGATACATACACTGACAAGTTTACCTCTTTTTCCTAAGAATGTACACAGGGCTAATGTTGTTAGTTTCAATAGTGTAATAGTTTATCACAGCCATAAAATCGATTCAGAAACTTAACCCCAATGTTTTATATTCTACAAATATGTTATTTGTAGTTAACTAGTACATTTTAATTTGCCATCAGAATACTTGTGGATTGTCAGTATAAACTCCTTGTGGTCTTAATTACCCTCCCGCGGTTGATTAGGTCTTAAAGCCAACACCAAACTGAAAAATCGTACACTGGATTTATTTCGTATTGTGAAAAAAATCATGTTTGTTGGTGTAAATACGTTGGTATTACTATTCGTTGAAGGCCTTGAAGGAAGAAACTGGAACCGGTCATTTTACCCATCGCCATGTGTGTCACTAACTAGGTAGGTGAGCCTTTGTAATATTAATGTAATGATAATTATATGGTTTTAAATTGGGATAATTATTACAAGTGTATTACTATATTTTAAAGCTAAAAATAACAATACAAGTGTCTTATTTAGGATGAAGGCTCTGTTGTGGTTGAATATAAATGACTGCATAGTGACAATTAGGCATTTATTTCTCCTTTAAATTGGTTAAAATGGAAGTACTAAATACTAATGCATTTGGGAAGTCTTTCAGCTATTCAGCCCTTTATTTGCATGGTATTTCTGCTTGGGTTGAGTCGGACTTTCTGATACTTGGCTTGATTAAAGATTAAAGTAAAGATATGACATGCTGTCTGGAATTGGAGTTTGCTATTGTCCTAAAACAGATTTGTGTCGAGTAATAGCATGCGAGGCAGTTTTGTGTCGTAGATTACCAAGCGCAGATACAGTAGGCGAGATATGGATACATGAGTGCAAAGCAAGTTACATTGTGACAGATTTTGGAGCGTATGTTTACAGTTATATATAATGTAACCAAAGGTAGCTATATGACAATATGGTCATTTATATTTTGTAAATGTGTTTGGTGGATTTATTTCCAAATAATATGCACCATGTCATTTCAAAGTTAAGAGAGTTTGTTATTAGTCAGCCACTTGCGGAGTTTTAGTTCATAATTACACTATTAGAATAACGGCTTTACTGTATGCAACTTTGGTGCATTATTTATGCTGTGAGTGCACACGCACACATTCCTGTATTGTGCACTTTCACCAGGAAGGTGGGTGGTGCACCTGGTTCAGGCTACAGCGCTGCATCAGCAGGTGTGTGTTCACGAGTCCTGCTGCCAGGAGATCTAAGGACAAGAGGGTGGTACACAGTGATACACCTGGTGTGAAAAGTCTACAGTTATGACGAATGTGGGCGTAGGAAGGAGCAGAGATGCGTACAGTGTGGCAATAAGGTGTAGAAGAGATGTGGATAATGCAAATGAGACGCATTAGAGGGGTCCTGGGGGTGTGGGGGGAGGGTAGGCCAAGGCCACTCTCACCTACACCCAACCTTCCCATATACTACGTCTAATGAATGACATTGTTTACATTTCAGAAAGCTGTATAAATACATATTGTTTGGTAATAGGGAATACAATTGATTTAGTATGTAGAGTTTAATCCTTCATGTGCTTTACAGGAGGCTGTGTTGAAGGAGACGATGTCTTACCGACCCACGGAGACTAACCAGGTGGGTGAGCCCAAGTGTTGCGTCCCTCACAACCTCAACACACTCACAGTAACACACCGCACTTATCTTACTATACTGACAATTGGTAAAATTAAGATTGATTCCTAATAATAGAAATTATTAATATGACTAACACACCTACGTGGTGTTGTCTGTGTGAGGTAATGTTAATATTCGGTCTGTGGCCTTCACCTGACCTCTTTAGTGACGCGGTCATGGGCACATCTTAACCCCTTGTGTACTTCCTCACCATCACTCGCTACTTTCCATAACAGCAGGTTCAGCAATCTCTTAAAACGGGTAAACATTTTCTGTCATTCAACGGGACAATAACGCTACACGGAACAAATCCATAAGGGCCGTGACGCGGATTCGAACTTACGTCCGAGAGCTCTAGGACACAGGTTCGAATTCTCGTCACGGCCCTTGTGGATTTGTTCATTTGATGCATCACGCTATTGTGATTTCTGTGTAACGCTTCACGGCTTTTGTCCCAGGAGAGCAAGTGCAATTTTCTAATTGTTTAGAAAATAGAAAATGTATATTATTTCCCTCAAACTCCTTTGACCATTGACCTTCAAACAGCTAAGGGAAGACGTGTTGAAGGTCCATGAAGGCTGGGGGGAGACTTATGAAACAACGTGTCACAGCTCTAGGTAAGGAGTCGCCCGCCTTCAGCTACCTTCAAGGTCTCTTCCCTAAGCTGTCTTGAGACAAAGGTCAGAGCAAAGTTTGAGGGAGGTACTTGGGAGGCAACAGCAACTGGAGAATAACACTACCTAGGAACAAAAAATAAAAAAAATGTTATAGTTAAATTAATGTGCGGGATTTAATGATGTTGACAGAAGGGTTGTTTACTGCTTTTTACTATTCCTTTGTGAGAGGCTTGTGTGTAGTAGAGTGATAAATATAGGAATAACTAAACCTTGGTGTGGTCTGGTCTCAGCTCGCCTTGTGGCTTATGATCGGTGAAGCTCAGGTAATCAAGGTCGGGGAAGAGTGCCCATGACACGATGGCCTAGCCGGACTGCACTCCTGGTCGGAATGTCTCTCAACGATTACGTTATATTGAGCATAACTAATTACCATGTGACGCAGTCTGTCTCATGTTCACACCTCCTCTCTCTCAGGCGAGTGCGGAGTGGTGTCAACAGCGTCGTGGACACTACCACCTGCACCCAAGAGAATCTTCGCCGAATTTTGATTCGAGGTTCCCGAGTCCTTGGGCTCGGAGCCCTATGCAGTGCTCGGAAGCACAATACGGCTGGTCCTGGAGTCCATCACCAGCAACCATGGCACCCAACACTATCAGAGATGAATGGTCCTGGAGTCCCTCGGCTACCATGGTAGCCAACACTATCAGAGATGAATGGTCCTGGAGTCCTTCGGCAACCATGGTAGCCAACACTATCAGAGAGGAATGGTCCTGGAGTCATTCTACACCACCTTTGCCAGCAAACACGATGGCAGATGAATGGTCCTGGAGTCCCTCACCACCATTCTTGCCAACCAACACGATGGCAGATGAATGGTTTTGGAATCTAGCATACAGGATTAAATTAGAAACCAGATGGTCTTGGAGCCCATCAAAGCTGACTGTCCCTACATGGAGGACCAAACGTAGGCGGCGGCGTTCCCGTAGACGCAGGAGAAGAACGCCTAAGTGGTTGTCTCTGCAGAATGAGTTTTACAGATGGAAGAACGATACAAGACCGAGGCGTTCATTTTCAGCCAATAGGCCCGCATTGCAAACCCCTGCCCGAACCCCAGGTGGTGATAGGTTAGGTTACCCACGGGCACGAGCT
Organism: Procambarus clarkii; assembly: GCF_040958095.1. Lineage (NCBI taxonomy): Eukaryota > Metazoa > Arthropoda > Malacostraca > Decapoda > Cambaridae > Procambarus > Procambarus clarkii. The sequence continues at coordinate 8,020,329 of NC_091238.1, read as the reverse complement.
AACACAACTCTTAACCAGTGTCCTTGTGAGGCGCTCGACAGCGACTCAGAGGAGGAGTTTCCTCAGTTGACAAGCAAAGCGTCGCGTGGTAAGTGCCCTGCACTGCCCACGTCTGACCAGTCGGCTACCACCAGTAACTCCCCAGAAAGGAGCCTCTCCCCTTTTCTTGGGGGTTGTCCAGCTGAGAGCGATGAAGCGTCCAGGAGGACAGCCCCGGTGGAGGATGGTGTAAGTGGACATTTTGGAAACTTGTCAGAATTAGACCCATTTTTTCACACTGCGGCAGACGAGAGTTTTAACAGTCAGTGTTCAGTAGATACATTGTTGCAGTTACCGAAGATGGGATGGTCCAACTGTTCATTTTCTCTAGAGGACCCTGAACAGTTAATAGAAGATGACTTGGTAAACTCTCCTAAAATATCAGATACAGATACTGACAGACTGGAACGTTTATCTCCTCTAGGAGAAGATTCCTCACTCTCAAGAAACGAAGAATATAATCCATGTTCCACAACAGCAATGGCGGCAAAGGAAGACTCAATAAGCCAGCTGACAACACTTAACCCTTTGCATGCCAATATTCAACATATTCATACATGTACTCCACACACACACACGACTGCAGGGGATGTATTAATGAGAAGTACAGGCGGGATATCCACGGAATATGAGCCAGGAAGTGAGAGCTCACGTTCACCACCAGTAAATATGACAGTCGTGAGTGCAAGAGGAGAGAGATCCAGCGGTGACCTTGTCACTGGTGAGTGTGTGCCTAATCAGGGAGACGTCGGGGAATCATTCCCTAAAATATCCTCTTTACTGAATATAGGACACCCTTTAACTGATAATGTTGCTTCACCAACACGAGGGTCCCGAACCCCATCTCCAACACCAGGATGGTCCAGGACCCCATCACCAACACTGGAAAGGTCCAGGACCCCATCACCAACACTGGAAAGGTCCAGGACCCCATCGCCAACACTGGAAAGGTCCAGAAGCCCATCACCAACACTGGAAAGGTCCAGGACCCCATCAACAACACTGGAAAGGTCCAGGACCCCATCACCAACACTGGAAAGGTCCAGGACCCCATCACCAACACTGGAAAGTACCAGGAGCCCATCACCAACACTGGACAGATCAAGAAGCCCATCACCAACACTGGACAGATCAAGGAGCCCAACACCAACACTGGAAAGGTCCAGGAGTCCATCACCAACACTGGAAAGGTCCAGGACCCCATCACCAACACTGGAAAGGTCCAGGAGTCCATCACCAACACTGGAAAGGTCCAGGAGCCCATCACCAACACTGGACAGATCAAGGAGCCCATCACCAACACTGGAAAGGTCCAGGAGTCCATCACCAACACTGGAAAGGTCCAGGAGCCCATCACCAACACTGGACAGATCAAGGAGCCCATCACCAACACTGGACAGATCAAGGAGCCCATCACCAACACTGGAAAAGTCCAGGACCCCATCACCAACACTGGAAAGGTCCAGGAGTTCATCACCAACACTGGAAAGGTCCAGGAGTTCATCACCAACACTGGAAAGACCTAGGAGCCCATCACCAACACTGGAAAGATCAAGGAGCCCATCACCAACACTGGAAAGGTCCAGGACCCCATCACCAACACTGGAAAGGTCCAGGACCCCATCACCAACACTGGAAAGGTCCAGGAGTCCATCACCAACACTCGACAGGTCCAGGAGTCCATCACCAACACTGGAAAGGTCCAGGAGTCCATCACCAACACTGGAAAGGTCCAGGACCCCATCACCAACACTGGAAAGGTCCAGGACCCCATCACCAACACTGGAAAGGTCCAGGAGTCCATCACCAACACTGGAAAGGTCCAGGAGCCCATCACCAACACTGGACAGATCAAGGAGCCCATCACCAACACTGGACAGGTCCAGGAGTTCATCACCAACACTGGAAAGGTCCAGGACCCCATCACCAACATTGGAAAGGTCCAGGACCCCATCACCAACACTGGAAAGGTCCAGGAGTTCATCACCAGCACTGGAAAGGTCCAGGAGTCCATCACCAACACTGGAAAGGTCCAGGAGTCCATCACCAACACTGGAAAGACCTAGGAGTCCATCACCAACACTGGAAAGACCTAGGAGTCCATCACCAACACTGGAAAGACCTAGGAGCCCATCACCAACACTGGAAAGGTCCAGGAGTCCATCACCAACACTGGAAAGGTCCAGGAGTCCATCACCAACACTGGAAAGGTCCAGGAGTCCATCACCAACACTGGGAAGGTCCAGGAGTCCATCACCAACACTGGAAAGGTCCAGGACCCCATCACCAACACTGGAAAGATCAAGGAGCCCATCACCAACACTGGAAAGATCAAGGAGCCCATCACCAACACTGGAAAGACCTAGGAGCCCATCACCAACACTGGAAAGACCTAGGAGCCCATCAACACTGGAAAGGTCCAGGAGTCCATCACCAACACTGGAAAGGTCCAGGACCCCATCACCAACACTGGAAAGGTCCAGGACCCCATCACCAACACTGGAAAGGTCCAGGAGTCCATCACCAACACTGGAAAGGTCCAGGAGTCCATCACCAACACTGGAAAGGTCCAGGACCCCATCACAACACTAGAAATGTCCAGGACCCCATCACAAACACTGGAAAGGTCCAGGACCCCATCACCAACACTGGAAAGGTCCAGGAGTCCATCACCAACAATGGAAAGGTCCAGGAGTCCATCGCCAACAATGGAAAGGTCCAGGACCCCATCACCAACAATGGAAAGGTCCAGGAGTCCATCACCAACACTGGAAAGGTCCAGGAGTCCATCACCAACACTGGAAAGGTCCAGGAGTCCATCACCAACACTGGAAAGGTCCAGGAGCCCATCACCAACACTGGAAAGGTCCAGGACCCCATCACCAACAATGGAAAGGTCCAGGAGTCCATCACCAACACTGGAAAGGTCCAGGAGCCCATCACCAACACTGGAAAGGTCCAGGAGCCCATCACCAACAATGGAAAGGTCCAGGACCCCATCACCAACACTGGAAAGGTCCAGGAGTCCATCACCAACACTGGAAAGGTCCAGGAGCCCATCACCAACACTGGAAAGGTCTAGGAGCCCATCACCAACACTGGAAAGGTCCAGGAGTCCATCACCAACACTGGAAAGGTCCAGGAGTCCATCACCAACACTGGAAAGGTCCAGGAGTCCATCACCAACACTGGAAAGACCAAGGACCCCATCACCAACTACTGTATCTTCACAGCCTCTGGCGAGTGTCAAAAGCCCATTATTGGAAAAAACCAGCAACCCATCTCCATCTCTCTTGGGTTTACCAACAAAGAAAGTATATATGAAATCATTCCCTGTTGATAATGTCAGTGAAGTATATATTGACTTGTCTATAACTAGTGTGGCGTCTCCGACCATAAAAAAAAGACGCTCCAGTTCTGAATTCGACTCTGAACACCAACCATCAAAGAAAATGTGTTCCCCCCAACTTAGTGAATCCGATTTCTTCCACTCCAAAAATGATGTTGGCAGACCCATGCTATCCCAGCGGGAAAATGACGATGGTAATCCCATGCTATCGAAGTGGGAGAATGACTATGGTAGCCCCATGCTATCCCAGCGGGAGAATGACTATGGTAGCCTCATGCTATCCCAGCCGGAGAATGTACTATGGTAGCCTATGCTATCCCAGCGGGAGAATGACTATGGTAGTCCCTATGCTATCCCAGCCGGAGAATGACTATGGTAGTCCCATGCTATCCCAGCGGGAGAATGACGAACTGGTAGTCCCTACTGCTATCATCAAGTGTCAAAAGAAACCTATCTCCAGAAGACTCCCATTCTGCATGCCATATAAAGAAAAAAATCAGAATCCACGCAACGGTCGATACAGCTGCTCTACTGGCAAAAATTCACGAATTCATGTTGACGCCACCAAGAGAGACGCAGAGCAAGGTGCAGCGCAACTCCGTGATGACGCGAGCCGCCGCGCGCAGACTGCTGGCCAGGTCTCCCAATCACAACCTCCTCCATGTTGCTGACAAGCGGGTACGAATTTCTCTCACGTATCTCATCCAATAATAAACGCATTGCATCAGGCGAATCAAATTCCATGATTTAAGACGTGATAATCAGGGGAAAATAATGAGTATAAAACAGAGAAACTATTGAAGCCGTTGTTGTGATTTCATTGTGCATGTTTACATACACACTCTATTCATACATCTGTAATATATACATTTAATATAAATTTATAACATATATATTTGTAACACACAGATGGAAGTGTTTGAAGCAATAGAGGAAGGTAAGACACAACGAGTGAGGGAGCTGATCCAGGACACCGGCCCAGCCATCAGGAGGGACAACACGGACTGTACTCTGCTCCATGTTGCAGCCGCCTCCAATCAGTTAGATGTGGTGCTCTTCCTCCTCAAGCTCATTAACCCCAACATTGTCAACAAGGAGGGCCGCACCCCGGCCCACCTGGCCGCCATTAAGGGCCACACTCAGGTCTTGAGGATTCTGTTGGCTGATGAAGAACTGAACCACGACAAGCGAGACAACTCCAACAGAACTTACAAGGACTTGGTAAGTGCAACACAAGAGTATAATGTAAGCTGTCGATCTTTTCTTTAATATATCGTGCAACTTCAGTATAGTTGTCGTATGGCCTGGGATTAATATTTTTACTGCTTATATTTTTTCCAGCTTTCTGCGCCTCTGTTTGAGGCAGTGTTGGGAAACAATCGAAGCAGAGTACAAGAGCTGTTGAAGCTTGGTGTTGACCCAGACTATCACGCGGGGTCACTGGTCGAGGGACTGCTGGAGGAGGAGCTACAGGTCGTCACGGCTCGCCATCTAGCCCTTACACTGAACCAGGAACCCATCATCCGCTTATTCGCTAAGGTAAGTCTTTCGTACGAGGGGAACGTGGCTTTTTGCCATACTGTAATACATCATCATTCATCAATTATAGAGTCAACAGTAGCAACACGTCCTCACGTTAATGGGGGAAACTTGTCCTCACATCAATGAGAACATCAGTGAGCAGATGCTGTTACTGAACACGTCTCGACGATGTCTATTGACATCTCAAATACGCAGATAAAATATTGTCCCTTATGTGTCTTAAATGTGTTGTTTCTATGTTACAGGAGCGACCCCCAGAGAAAGCCACAGAAGACACTAATCATAGTTTGTCTCTGACTTCGTGTGAACTGCATCCAGCCAGAGACCAATTGGTAAGAAACACATCCGTTTACTGTTATTCATTAATATCCCAAGTGTGGTTGAAACACATTGTCACCACAATGCCGTGTACCTATAAACTTAAACAAAAAACTAAACCTCACGTACTTCATAAGAGCTTATATGGAAGTGTCAAGTGTGCAGAGGTTATTTACAAGTCAATAAGTGTATGTATCTAGGATCATTAACGTCCCGCGGCCCGCTCTTTGACCAAGCCTCCTGCAGGTTGCTGGTCTGGTCAACCAGGCTGTTTGAACCTTTCAATGTGTTTACCAAAGTTCTGTGTTGAACACACACAGATGTTGTGTGTCATTGGTGACAGTTCGCTTCATTATCCCACGAAATGTGTTAACATGAACCAAGGGGGCAGTGATAAGAGAATGAAACGTTGCTACCTCTTAATATGTCTTTTTTTATCATGGAAAACATTATGCAGGCGATGAGTCACAATAACGTGGCTGATGTAGTTTGACCAGACCACACACTAGAAGGTGAAAGGACGACGACGTCGTCCAATTCATAGAATTGAATCGACGATTCATTTCTATGTTCTATGTGGACGAAGTGGTTTTTGTAATCATTAGTAACCATTTATGTTTTTCAGATACCAAGACTTATGATGAATCCCAGAACCGGCCAGGCTTCAGGCCCCGACGTGTACAAGATGGACACAGACCCCAGAGGATACGTCTGTATCCTCAGCTACAGTTCCTTCAAGGACCGCCCCGACCTGGACCTCGAGGGTTCACACTCTGACGTCAACAACCTGTCAAACGTCTTCGGGAAAATGGGATACACTGGACACTCACACTCCTCCTTGACGGCACACCAGACCAAGCAAGTGTTGACGAGTGTCAGGGACATGGAAGTCCTCGACCATGTTGGATGTGCTGTTTTTGTCATCTCTAGTCATGGTGTTGGAAACGAAAAGTTTCTAACTAATGACATGAAACTTTTAACAACCGAATGGGTTTGTGGCCTCTTTAAAGATTCAGAATGTCCACGATTAAAACATAAACCCAAGCTGTTCATCTTCGACTTTTGTTGTGGTTATTATAAGGATCAGACTCCTAGACCATGCAACACTGCCAAATATACGAGAGTGGAGGAGCCTCTACGGGACATGATGTGCCTCTACTCCAATGACGGAAGTTTCACATCGTACACCTTTACTGATGACGGAACTCCCTTCATCACGGCCCTGTGTCGCACCCTGGCGCAGCACGCTCAAGGCAAGGAACTTGGCGAGATGTACAGAGAGTTCCTCAAGGAGTGCACCAGGACCTCCCTCGCCGGGGCACCGCAGCTCCGGAACTTCAGCTTCGTCAAACAATTCTACTTCAACCCTGTATATTAAATGTCTCAGCAGTGTTGGCATTTCCCTCTTCACTCACATTTTCCATTACAACTGTGTACCTCTAACTTGTCAAGATCTCCAGCCATCGGCCCAATGCGACAGGGGATAGAACATCAACAATTTAGTTGTTAACGAAATCGACAAGATTTCCAGTGGAAAGGACTAGTCAAGTTGAGTTGTTTACAGAAACCTTACCAAGTGGGCTGAGTGAGTGAGGTATGGCATCATGTGACAACACCCGGTAACACCCCGGGGTTGTTACTACACCCAGTAACACCCGGGGCTTGTTACTACACTGTGCCTGGTACATGGTGCTGGTATGGGCTCGGGGGACAACACTCCACAGAAACTATTGTGTCACCGGATCCTGCTTGCTACATCGTTATATACACGTTTCAATGTTTCGATTAAAAGATTAACATTTATTTCACTGTATATATGTTTTAGTGCTGTGTGTGGCACTAACAGTGGCACTAACAGTGACACCTGTAACGGATCCCTCTAAGCCACGAACCTTACAATAAACACGCCTACATTACCAGAAAAGGTTGAATACTTGTGAAACGTGAATTATTTGAACGATAATTATTCAACAATTTCATGATCTCTCATATCCTCAGAAATTGTAATACTGACAAATATAATGTTTAAACTGATAAAAACAAATATTAAATTATTATAAATTGGAATATAATTACAGTATATAAATATTTTTAAACACCTTATAAATTACACGAGCCTAACTCGTCGAGTCATGTGAAGGCCTTGAACAAATCCATAAGGGCCGTGACGAGGATTCGAACCTGCCTCCGAGAGCATCCCAGACGCTGCCTTAATCAAGGTGTAATGAAGGCCTTGTACAGACCTTTAAAAAAAGATCAAAGTTCTTGGAACAATAATGTCTGAAGATTTATAAAGGAAACGACAACAATCAGGAAAATGAGAGGTTGGATAATGAGCACAGTGGTCTACGTTCTCAACTCGCAACAGAGGGAAGCGAGTTCAATCTCCAGGCGGGAAAGAAACGGTTGAGCACGTTTTCTTTCACCTGATGCCCCTGTTCTCCAAGCGGTAAATAGGTATCTGGTACATCAACAATTGTTGTGGAGTTGCATCCTGAAGGAGGTCAGTAGTTGACCTTGAGGAGATATCGATAAGCCTGCGGACAGGTTCCTGTCTCCAACAACAGGAATGCAACAGAATTCAAACCAGGAGACGCCACAAGAGTGACAGCTCACGTGAGAATGGAATGGAATTATCAGGGGGAAAGCGCCAAGCCATTACGACTATATAGCACTTGGAAGAGGTCAGGATAAGGATTTGGGATGGGACGGGGGGAAGGAATGGTGCCCAAGCACTTGGACGGCCGGGGATTGAACGCCGACCTGCATGAAGCGAGACCGTCGCTCTACCGTCCACCCCAAAAGCTCACGTGAGAGCCCAAGTGATCTCTTGTATGAAATATTTAGTCCTCACATCCGCTGTCAAGGCAGGCAAGATATCAGGTCTAGACTGTTACTGCCACGCACACAATCTGCTTGATCAATTTAACAACTGGATAGTTTGCAACACTTCACGCGGAGTTCAAGATTGAGTGAACAACTTGCTCAGGCAGTCTTGTGTGGAATTTAAAGTTTCCAGTTGAAGCTTCAGCGGGATTGCAATAGCGACAACAGTTACTATAAGACCGCAGGAATGTTGATACTAATATACTCACAGCACCGCTCCTGTGCCAGGTAAGTCCACTACGGGCTCACCATAGCCCGTGCTACTTGGAACTTGTTCCGAGTAGCTGAATCTATAACAACAACTGATACTAATACCCTGACGTGACGCGTCAGACACAACACCTGCGCTCTACAGTAAGTAACAACAAAGAGGGGGGGGGGGATGGGGGGGGGGGAAGGAATAGCCTAAGGTACTCTATCCCTTTGAGACGTATTTCTTTCTTGTCTCAATAAACATAGTTGAACTTGTAACAACAATAATTATTGTGACCATAGAGGTGAGAACTTCATTCTCAACATTATGTACCTGTATACATGTAATGAATGATTTCTTCAATTCATATAAACTGTAATTACCGTGTGTGTATATCTTTCCAGAGACAGAGAGATCCCATATTGCCCGAAACGCTATGTGCGTATTAGTGGCTTTCGGTACTGTATATGTACTAGCTCTATCTATAAATCCAACATAATGTTTGTAACTCATCATCTATGTATGTAATTTTACCTGAATAAAATTTTGAATTTGAATATTCACACATACTTCAGGTTAATGCTTTATCATGGGATCATCCCTGGCTCGTTTCCAGGTCTGACCTTGTTTACCCAAAACGCTGTGCGTATTAGCGATTGATTGATTGATTAAGCCACCCAAGAGGTGGCACGGCTCTATCTAGAAATCCAACAGTCTGTATGTTAATAATTTTGTATACGTGTAGTTTTATCTGAATAAACTACTGTATTATTATTATTATTATTATATCCAGATTTAGGCTGTAGTTTGCTTTAAGCAACAATTAACTGTCAAGCCAGTTATTGTATTATATGAATGTACGTCTTTATTTAACTCAATAAAGTTACGTCAACCCTCATTTGTTTTACTGTACAAGAACACACCTCATAAAACAATAAAGAGTGAGATACTTAGGTATCTCCAGAGCCTCATTCTGCAGACGGGAGACATCTCCCGTCCACGAGGCTCACCATAGCCCGTGCTTCTTGCCCCGCTCCTGTGCCAGGTAAGTTACGGGCTCACCATAGCCCGTGCTACTTGGAACTTGTTCCATGTAGCTGAATCTATAGCAACAACCCTCATTCTGGCACCAGATAGTTGACACCTGCGCGTGTGTAGCTGCACTACACTGTCAATGATTGATTGATTGATTATTTGATAGAGATTAAGCCACCCAAAAGGTGGCACGGGCATGAATAGCCCGTAAGTGGTGGCCCTTTTGAGCCATTACCAGCATCATTAGCTGATACTGGAGATCTGTGGAGGTGCGACTGCACCCTGCGTGACGGGAGATGTCTCCCGGGTGTGCCAATGATTGGTTGATTATTTGATAGAAATTAAGCCACGCAAGAGGTGGCACGGACATGAATAGCCCGTAAACTGCCATTGTCTAACTAGCCGCCTATAAATACACACATCATGCCGCCATTCCCCAACCTATAAGCCTCATCCAATAAGCCAATCTTAAGCCTCACTATATATCTACATTTTGAGGGTCCCGGTAGTACAGTCGGGTTCGTTCCCGACGCACAATCAAGAATTCTGGTTCGAAACCCGGACGGGACAGAAATGGTTGGGCATATTTCCTTTCACGTAATGTTGCTGTTCACCCTAGCAATATTAACTAGGTAGCTAAACACAGATGCCGAAGAAATAAGAAAATTCACTTTCGCAAAGAGTGGTAGACGGTTGGAACAAGTTAGGTGAGAAGGTGGTTGAGGCCAAGACCGTCAGTAGTTTCAAAGCGTTATATGACAGTGTTGGGAAGACGGGACGCCACGAGCGTAGCTCTCATCCTGTAACTACACTTAGGTAATTACTCTGAAGGTAGTCAGCTTCTTGTGGTGTTGCATCCTGGGTCAGTAATTCGACCTTGGGGGGGAGGGACCTCGATACAAGCCTTACTTATATGAATATACTCTGGCTTCCTGTCTCGTAAATACATTAGTTCCTCTCAACAGGGACAATATAGTTTTCTTTCTCTGACCATAGAAAACTACACTTCTCTAGGGCAAACTATGGAATATTTTGAATGCATTCATTTTTAAATCCCAGTGTAGGAGACTGGAAGCTTGTACTCAGGCTTATCGAGGCCCTTCTAAGCCAACTACTAACCACCTTCAGGATGCAACTGAAAACAGTTGTAGAGGAATGGGTTAGACTAAATTATAGCCAATTGTAAAAAACTTAAAACCAAATTTTAAAACAATTAATTTACGTTAATCCAAAGGGTGATGCGAAACTGCTTGTTTAATGCAGCTATGATAGCTCACGCCGCTTACATGTTGGGTATGGGGTGCATAATAAAATAACTAAAGGCAAAAAAAAAACACTTCCATGAAGCCCGAAACGCTATGCGCACTAGTGGCTTTAGTTGTTGTATGTACTACCTCTATCTCTAAATCAAACAATGTTTGTACTGTAACTCTGCAACTATGTACGTACTTTTCCTAAATAAATTATTATTATTATTATTACTGTAATTTAACCCAGCCTCCAGCTTCAGATTCCTGGGCCTTAAGGTGCCTCAGCCTCGTCTGTATGTCAGAGTTGTAACCAGACTATCGCCAGCACGGAGACAGGCTCGAGTTATCAAGACTGTGGTTCACAGCCCATAACTCCGGGGTTCGGTTCCTGCGGCAAGACAACCGTCTGGGCAAGTTTCTTTTCATCTAACGCTTTTGTTCACCTAGCATTAAATATGCACCTCGGAATTAGTCAGCTGTAGCAGGCTGAATCCTGGGACCGCTGGATCGATCGTTGGGTTAGGCCGGGATGTCGGTAAGGTAAACAGGTTTCACCGACCCCCGTGAAAATGTCAATTACTCAATGACGTTCCCTGCGTATTACAGTCAGCTATATGCTTCAACTAGTTCTGATTGTTCTAGTTGCCTGAGGGAATTCCTTGGAGTCTTTACAAAATATAAAACGAATTCAGGGAACTCGTCTAGCTTGGATATTGGGCTACACAACGATTATATAATTAATGTGAGCAATTAAGAAACTTACCGTATTAAACGTCAGTGATTGTTACCGAAAATAATGCTTTAAATGCTATTACAATGCTTGGGCAAACCACTAGCTCCTAAGCCGGTGTTATAAACAGTTCTTGGTATACATGATGAAACTCTCACTAGCTTATCAAGGATGTAACTTGCTTAGCTAAATAGGGCACATATTAATGAACTAAACTAACCACCACAACCTTTTTATAGAATTAATTACTCAAACTGAAAATTACTGGGCAGTAGTGGAAAGGGTTTCAGAGGCACATAATTGGCTCAGGGACTGAACCCCAACATTCATTTATCTAAGCAAGTTACAATCTTGACGAGCTAGTTACAAAATTCAATGCACATCGTCACATCATCAATGGGCTTGAGACCGACCACAAATACAGTGAGTGAGGGAGTGAGTGCGCACGGGTGTGGGTATTCACGTAGTTGTACTCACCTACTGGTGCTTGCGAGGGCTGAGCTCTGGCTTTTTCGTCCCGCCTCTCTATTGTCAATCAACTGATGTACAGGTTCCCGAGCCTACTGAGCTCTATCATATCTACATTTGAAACTGTATGGAGTCTGCTTCCACTACATCACTGCCTAATGTATTCCAACTGTTAACTAATCTGATACTGAAAAAGTTCTTTATAACGTCCCTGTAGCTCATTTGGGTACTCAGTTTCCACCCGTGTCCCCTTGTTCGAGTACTCCCCGTGTTAAAAAGTTTATCTTAATCTACCCTGTCGATTCCTCTAAGAATTTTGAAGGTAGTGATCATATCTCCCCGAACTCTCCTATTTTCCAGCGACGTTAGGTGCATTTCATGCAGCCTTTTCCTCGTAACTCATGTCTTTTAGTTCTGGGACTAGCCTAGTGGTATACCTTTGAACTTTTTACAGCTTAGTCCTGCGCTTGACTAAGGTACGGACTCCATGCTGGGGCCGTATACTCCAGGATTGGTCTTACATATACTGTGTACAAGGTTCTGAATGATTCCTTACACAGGTCCCTGAAGGATGTTCTGATGTTAGCCAATCTCGCTTATCAGCATCACGCGCGCGCGTGCATGCGAGCTTCGTATACGTCACAGTACCACATGTCCGCGCGTGTAGCAGCTCCCGGCACTGTCGACAAGTTCCAGCTGGCGCGCTGCTGGCTGGTGCCGCCCTCCCCCCTCCCTCAGGCCCGCACATATAAGGTGGCTCTGAGAGGTGTCCCGTCCAGTCGCCCCTCAGCAGCTGACTGGTGTGGCGATCACACTGTACTGCAGATCTATACTAAGATACTTTTGGTATCTTACTTTCAGTAGCTTTACTTTATTATTCTTCGATATCTTCAGTAACAGCATACAAGTGTAAGTTTTTATTAAAAATGTATTTTAACTGATCTAGGCCCAACACTAACTATATTCCTTTTGTTTTCTGTGGTAATAAGAATATTGCGTTCATATGCAAAATAACCTTCCATGCCCTTGTGTAATGTAATTCACTTCGTGCAAATGACTGACGGTACAAACAAAATGTTAATGCATTGAGCTTATAAATGTTCGTGGCGATGTATTAAGTTCCTTCGTCGACTTTCACGGGACTCGTATTCCCGGATCAATGAAACTATTAGTGAAAGTATGTAGCCAGCGTAGAGCACCTCATCCATCATTATAGCTTCGGCCTTAGGCTTTAATATATTTATAGTAATGCTGCAACCCAACCCGAATGCTTATGTCAACTTCTGGTGTTCCCACAGGTAGGATCTCTGATCAGTATGTCTCCGTGTACCGCCGTCCCCCAACAGGTGCGTATGGCATATATCGTGCTTAGTGATCAACATAGGTTATATGCGGCTCAGTCATCACCTTAACATTTATCATAAAACTATACTTATATATTCATCAATGCCATCACTAAAATCATGTTGGTGTACCTTTTAGGTGTTGACCGGAGGTGATGAGGCGACGGGGCAGATATTGAAGAGTCTATTCAGCTCGAGTCCTGAAGAGCAGACGAAGGCCGCACACGAGCTGAGGCTCCTCCTGAATCATGGACCAGAGGACAAGCTCATGGAGCGCCTCCTGCAGGCTGGCGCTCTCCCAAGACTTGTGCTCCTCCTCCAGAGTGATCACAGCTGGCAATTACAGGCATGTTAAAATACTCTCATGATCGTATTTATATTGATATAAACTATGGTGTTTGTGGCGTAAAATGGAAAGTCAGATTTGATAACTGAAGTATTTCTGCGATACAAATAATTGTTAAAATGATTTTAGGTACAGAATAGTTTCTAACTGTCGAGATTGCCAGAAAACACGTGAAATAAAGATTAGCAACTTAGTATTAGATTCAGGAAAGTTCTAGGTATATACTAGTTAGGAAACAGGGCGGTGGCACTTACGAGCTATTCATGCTCGTGCCAGAACAGTGGCAGAAAGACTATTGGACATAATAAATTCTGGTGCAGTTGAATAGATTCAACTGCACCCCAATGTTCTTTAAACCAGGCAATTTAACATTTGTTACGTATTAGTATCAGGCTTTTCATTTGTATCAAATGTCATCAAGTTACAATAATAATATTTGTACTGCAGAACTAGTTAATATTACGGTACGTTCGGTAGGCTAGCTATGTCAACAGTATTTAAAAAAAAAAATTAATATATAAACATATGGTGTTTGTCAAGGATTTTGAAGAATGTTATTTCGGATTAAATATATACATGAACATTTCTTGAATATTAAATGGCCCCTAAATTCTCGGATTTTTTCGCATTCAATTACATGGTGAAGTATGTGAATAATTTGCGGCCTAAGTTTACCTCTGGTTAGTTATACATCGTAGGTGGTGCAAAATCAGTGACTTTCAGCAGAATTTAGCCTAGCAGTATTAACGCCTCGAAGTTCCTAAACAATGGTACTTCCAGCAGCACCAACCAATAACGAAAATAGTTTAAGAGGGGGAGTTCTATGTGCATATATAGGTAGGTAGGTAGGGGGCAAGGGGAGTGCGTGTGTGTAGTAAGGAGCTCGTACTCGGCATCTGAAGTTATGGGACGACATATATTAAGGCCTGTGATGGGTTGGTTTATCTGGAATTTACCGGGAGTCGATTCCGAAAGTTCTTCTACTGAGGCTAGACTTGTCATGCGATAATTTCACCTATAAGGATGATGCTTGGAACAGCTCGCAGGCTCAACATGTATCAATTACAATTGGTCCAGCACTTCCTGCAGGAACGTTTATGTTTCTTGAACACGTGCATTTTTTATTGGCTTTTATATTTATAAGAGTACGGCGTATTGCAGAACGAAGCAGCGTGGGTGTTGTGCAACATAGCGTGCGGCACCAGTGAACACACCCAAGCTGTGGTGGATGCTGGTGCTGTACCCGCCCTCGCGCGCCTCCTGAGACACACGTCCTCTGAGGTGTGCCACACAGCCATGTGGGCCCTGGCTAATGTTGGCGCAGACAACCATATTAACCGTAACTTAGTTCTGGCTCAAGATGTCTTCACCCCTCTGTTAAGGTAAGTCACACTACCATCTCAGCCCACGTGTCGCGATTTGACACCGGAAAAAAATTGCCTAACCAGAAGCGTTCGAACTTGAGAACCCAACCTAAGCTATGATCGAGGTTTTTAATTGTTCTAGTAGTATAAAATGTCAACCACGCGTTTGTTATTCCTAGGAATGCATCTAAACAATAGAAATTGTCAAGTGTTATTTAAAAAAAATAAGAAAACTTCATATCGGCTTCCTAACTTCACTTTTATTCTTGAAGCATTTGTATCCCCATAATAAGAAACTTACCTTTCGTCTACCTATTCATTATTGGCTTTCTCGTGAATATTATTAACAGAACATAACGTCTCCTTAGATGTGCTCCTTGTTAATCCTAAAAAAATATTAGCAGAGTATTCGTGTTTCAGGATTCTGGATGACACGAATATTAACGAATTAAGAACAGGAGCGTGGTTATTGCGTGTCCTGTGTGCGGAGAATAGCTCACCAACTTACTTTACCCATCTGGCGCGGTGTGTACCAGCAGTGTGTAGCCTCACCTTGCACAACGATGACACGGTGTCCACTGAGGCTAGCCAAGCTCTGGTTAGCCTGGTGAAAACACACACACACAATGCACAGGCAGCATTGTGCCCCACCTTCTATCCTAAACTCCTGAAACTGTTTAGGTAAGTATTAGAGAAGAATAGAGGAAGCACTTATCAAAATAAGGTACCGTCTGTGTCAAAATATTTGAATAAAACAAATGGATATCATTCATGAATACAAGAACAAATTTTAGACGTGTGATTTCATATGAATCAGATTTGCCGAGGATTTTCGTGTAATATAACACAAAGGAATATCAAAATATTCTGAAATGCGCAACAAAGAGTGTAATGAACTGCAGAGAGCCTATTCGCCCATACGAGATAGTTCCTATTTACACAACCAAACTCACTAATATACATTGCAAACCTACTCTCGAAACAGTTCAGCTATTCCATGTCTTTCCTATTTTCGAATTAATATTTACATGTCTTCCCTGACTAAACTATATATATATTGTTTCGTGTTCCTTTTTGTGATATTTAACTCCATTTTAATACTACTTACCCATAAGTAACTCTCCTTCCATTTGAATACTGTATATCCATTATTTTAACGCTAATGACTTCTTAATACGAATTAAACTGTGGAAAGGCTAACACGCCTTCATTAATGTTATCTTCATCAATATGATTATATAACACAATTGTCCAAACTAATAATTATACTGTATCTACACGTGTTACAGATCGAAGCCTCAGAACAGAGCACTTGCCACAGCTGTAGCCGCACTTCAGAACTTGGAGCCTAACACCGATGACAACACAAAGGTAATATACTTATTAGGCTATCAAACAATTGCACGTTTGGTTTATATGATAAATACAATTTACCTGTGGGCTTTTAAGTCATCGCAGCTGTCTTGTGAGTATTACGCTACAATTTATTGTGGTTATTAATATGAGCAAATCCTTGTCACATTGTAATTGGTTAATAATAATAATTATACAGATGTTGAAGTTACAATGACCATAAATCAAGTCGGACGCTCCTTTATATGTAAATGTTTCATTGAGGAATATTATTTTGATATGGGCATATTTATGCTTCAGAAATGCAATTACCGATTGCCTCTTGTACTACTAATAATGTTTACTAAAGTCCCCAGCCTCTCATTATTGCCTTTAATTACGCATGTTAGCCATCATTTCTCCGACAAATGCTCCTAAGTATATTCTTCATATCTAAAGCTGGATTTTTTGTAATTAAACATTAAATTGTGTTATCAAAACATCCAGATAAACTAATCTTCGCCTTTTTAGGACTTCTATTGAGCGATGTTTACATAAACTGTTCATACTCAGCCAGTTGTCGTAAGAGTCACTACCCCTACCCCCCATTGCGTGTGTGTTTGTTTTATTCACCAGACTAAATTTCACTGATACTAACGAAGACTTAACTTGACAAGGCCTTGAAAAAATCAAGAAGGAAAACATCGACGGGTCCGTCACAATGTTGTGTTGCTACTAGAAGTACACCAAAGAGATGTGGGTACTTGTCACCAGCCATGTCCACCAAAACACAATTGAGGCGAAGCGTCATGAAAACACGATTGTCAACAAAGAAATTGATGAAGACAACACCAAACCATTCAGCATCAAACATCTATCTTAAAAAGGTACACTATAATTAATGCATCTGCTCATAATGTTGCAATTTCAGAAGCGTGAGATAGTAAACATCCACGGGCTATAATGTTCTTAATAAAGGTGTTCGTGTACCTTCATTTCCAGGGAGAAATATTCAAAGCTGTCGAGATGGGTGACCTAGACAAGGTCGAGGCTCTTATACATGACACGGGTCCTGTGGTGACCAAAGCCCAGACTGGGTGTACGCTCCTGCACGCTGCAGCAGCTAGCAACCAGCCCGAGGTGGTGCTCTTCCTCCTCAAGTTCATCAGCCCCAACATTGTCAACAAGGAGGGCCGCACGCCGGCCCACCTGGCCGCCATTAAGGGCCACACTCAGGTCTTGAGGATTCTGATGGCTGATGACGGACTGAATCATGACAAGCGAGACAACTCCAACAGAACTTACAAGGACTTGGTTAGTGATTTTTACCGTTCTGGTTCTATGTAAACATGGTGTAGCCAGCACGAGGCTTTCCTAACCTGTTACTTACACAGATATGATTTCGAACTGATAATAGCATTTTCTAACACTATATCTGTTAATCCATTAGTGTAACATAGTACATAAATGTGTTCTTCCTACAGCTTGCTGCGCCGTTATTTGAGGCAGTTTTGTGGCGGGACAAGAGGAGGATACAAGAGGTGTTGAGTCTTGGTGGTGACCCAGACTACCACGCTGGGAGGATGGTGGAGGGAGCCCTGGCCCGGGAGTTGAGGGTCACCACAGCCCGCCACTTGGCTCTAACCTTACACGGACAAACTATCCTCAGCATGCTCCCTCAGGTGAGACTTTCCTCACTGTACACCACTATGGCTCACACTTTCAATTGATAAGTTTTTTCATCAAGAATAATTTAATAAATAATAAAATTAATATGTTTCAGCGACGAACACCTGAAACCATAAAAGAAACCAAAGCCCTGATGGGTTTCAACTTCAGTAATGGTGAAACCCTTGATAATGAACTTCCGGTAAGTAGCAACATTCTTTGTAAACGTTCGTTACCATTCTCTTCTGAACTTAATTTTTAACTATGGAATATTCTTATGATTATATTCTTCCTTAATAAACAGTTTACTTACATTCACTAATTTATCGATGTACTTTACCAGATGGGTCCACTGAGGCTGCGAGTGAAGGCCAGCAAGAGGCCAGGCTTCAGGCCCCAACGTGTACAAGATGGACACAGACCCCCGAGGATACGTCTGTATCCTCAGCTACAGTTCCTTCAAGGACCGTCCCGACCTGGACCTCGAGGCTTCACACTCTGACGTCAACAACCTGTCAAACGTCTTCGGGAAAATGGGATACACTGGACACTCACACTCCTCCTTGACGGCACACCAGACCAAGCAAGTGTTGACGAGTGTCAGGGACATGGAAGTCCTCGACCATGTTGGATGTGCTGTTTTTGTCATCTCTAGTCATGGTGTTGGAAACGAAAAGTTTCTAACTAATGACAGTGAAACTTTTAACAACTGAATGGGTTTGTGGCCTCTTTAAAGATTCAGAATGTCCACGATTAAAACATAAACCCAAACTGTTCATCTTCGACTTTTGTTGTGGCTATTATAAGGATCAGACTCCTAGATCAAGCAGCACCATCCACGATACAAGAGTGGAGGAGCCTCTACGGGACATGATGTGCCTCTACTCCAGCGACGGAAGTTTCACATCGTACACCTTTACCAAGGACGGAACTCCCTTCATCACGGCCCTGTGTCGCACCCTGGCGCAGCACGCTCATGATAATGAATTTGGCGAATTGTACAGAGAGTTCCTCAAGGAACATGCCAAAACGCTTCTCACAGGCGTTCCACAGCTCTGTAACTTTGGCTTCACTAAGAAGTTTTACTTCACCCCTGTGTCGCCGTCTGACACAGTACGTGCACCGTAATGAGTTTGAAACTTTTACAGTTTCTTATGAGTTCATCAAGACGTCTTACTGATGCAAAGTTAATTTCACGACTAACTTCACAAGAATTTTCACTTTCTTACGCATGTTGTACGCGCTTATCATAAGTCTAAGGCACTTATCATAAGATCCGTAATCACATTGTACACCACTATAACTTTACGTACTTGATTATTATATAACTTTTAAATAAACTATATTGGTTCGATTTGTGTAAAATACCCAAAATGCTTATCACATAAACGCCATAGTCAGTAACTAATCTGAAGTACTGGGGACGATTGTAGTGTTTGGTTGATGGCACAGCAAGCAAAATAACTTTGAATAATTATTTGTTTTGTTAATATAAACAATGAGTGATTTAACATAGTGATAACAGTCCATAATGTTTGCTGACATGAGTAGAGCGACTCTCCCTCGGTCACACGCAAAATTATAAAATTTATGTAGAATATCTACACGAAAGTTTATAGATTTAAGGTAGAAAAAATACTGTACATAGCCTTTGAGGTTGATTGACCAGCCAGCAATACTACATTAGTTCAGAACATAATTCAAGTTTAAGTAAACTTTTAGTAAACATACACTGGGAAGTGCGTTATGTTTATACAGTACTGTATAAAGCGGCCTAATAACGGGTATGTTGTACCGAATAGCCAGAACGCATTACTTGGTCTAATATGCAAGGCCCGATTTGCCTAACATGGAAGAGTGATTTTCATCGTTTTCAAATATTCCTTTTCAAATTGGTTTATTTGAATTAATATTTAAGAACATTTTGTTATATTATGTTATATTATATATTTTGTTATATTATGTTATATTATGTTATATTATATATTTTGTTATGTACAAGAATGTAACAACTCTTGTATATATCTCAAAAAACAAAACAAAAATATTAAGAACATGAATTGCTGACTTGGCTAGGTTTGCTCAAATTTAGTTTTAACTGAAATTAAACAAAAAATAAAGTCAATATAATGTGATTCCATAATAATTCCCCCAAAAAAATCCATAATAAAAACAATTAGAAAAAAACACACATTAGACAAATATATAATTTCAGGAAAACTCGGCTTGATAAGCAACTTGGTGGCCAATTACGTGCAACATTTGATATATTTAAAATTACCAACTAGTTAGATACCTTAGAGCTTTCCCTTTCCGTGGCTCGTTTGAATTCAATCTTTATCCTACTAATTTTCCCCATGGAAAACGACCCACCATATTGATTGAGGGCGTGGTTTACAACCAGGCCCTCAACAATGAGTCAATAGGTGTGAACATTGGGTGAACAATGGTGAACAGCTAAGGTTCTAAGACATGAATGGAACAACATGAGCATTAGAGATTACAGACTAATTTAAGCACTATTAATTACACTAGTCACTATTACATATCTACCAAGTGGAAAATGTGTTTTAGAATTGATAAATTCAAAGTAAGAATTTTGATACCAAAAACATTTGAATACTCCATTACAGCTGAAGGTATTAATGCTGAAGGCATTAATTTGGGATTAAGACAACCACATGATAAGAAACTGAGCACTTGATTATTAGATCGAGTTTAATCCTCAACTACTCTACGTCCTAAACAATTGCTTAACACAACAACTACTTAACACCACTCACCACATCAACAATGTGGTGTGTGTACACCACACATACCACCTTCAATGTGTCTTCCACACATTTATAACAAAAGTCTGCCCAGACCCGGGATCGAACCGGGGACCTTTAGATCTTCAGTCTAACGCTCTCCCAACTGAGCTATCTAGGCCATGAAAAATACTTATAAACCACCTGAAATATGCCTAATGTTGACTTTTTGTTCGTGCCAAAAAAGAATTTTTAAGTCATCAGATTTTTAACCAGAGATAGGCAACACATCTTGAAATAAAGACGGAGCTTATCTACGCTGAAAGAAAAAAAAATATCGCCCGGTTCACAGTTAAGTAGACTTCAGGTAGCTACTCTGGAAACTCGTGTCCTTAACATACAGAGTACATACATAACTTTTGGTCGGCGACTGCAGTGCTAGGTTTTACATTCCATTGCTCTTAGTGATCAGGCCTTTCAAAAATTTAAATAAGCATATCTACTAATAATGTATATAAACAAATTAAAATATTTGCATGTGTCATCTACATCCCATGCCCGGCTAGCTCAGTCGGTAGAGCACGAGACTCTTAATCTCGGGGTCGTGGGTTCGAGCCCCACGTTGGGCGAAATTTTGGTTTGGAAATTGTTATTCATACAATATGTTATTCATAAACTAGTATATGTGGTTGCATGTGTAACTGTTTAAGAAAAATAGGTTTCTTATTATTCATTTACACAATAAAAGCAATTTCCATTACTACAATCTATATCTATAAAATAGAATGTCTCTCAGTCCGAAGTTCGAGAGCCAGATGCTCAGGACTAGCAAGCGCCTAACTCTCCAAGGTGACACATGCAGGGTATGCGAGTGTCATAGGCCATTCAGGGTAAGCCCCAGTACTACTGTAAGAAATATTGACAATCTACAGCGACCTTCCCTGTGATTATTTTAAAGTCTGAAATTGGAAATTTGTTTTCCATTGCGTACCTGCTTACACCCGTCATTTACCAGCTCATTTTCATGGTTTACCTGCTTACTCTTGCAGTTTGCTTACACGCTAAAAAAAGATAATGTCTTGTATCCATATATGTACATAATTATTTACCAGAATTTACATAAAGACCACTATCTCTTTAGTGGCCTCAATAGGGACAGGAAGGTGGAGGCTTGCCAAAGGTTTTCCCCATTGTTCCAACTGGATTTTGAAATATATTTTATTTTATTTTATTTTATTTTATTTTATTTATATATACAAGAGTTCTTACATTCTTGTACAGCCACTAGTATGCGTAGCGTTTCGGGCAAGTCTATAATCCAATGTTCCCCGGAATACGACCCCGCCAAATCGTTTAACAACTATTACTTTACTTAAAGTAATGTCTTGACATTTATAACTCCGGTGGGTAGGCGGTTCTACATTGTGGCTTGTTAAGCATATTTCGTAGAAACCGCTAATCGCGAGCAGCATTTGGTGCAAATGTTAAAACTAATATAATTCACATTCTCATAGTATTAACATATTTCCATTACTGCTATAGCATAGGCTCACGGTGCATATTAACTAAACTAATTAACATGTAGGCATATATAAAATACGTTTTTTTTTATCTCTTTACTTTTTGCAGTTTTTCTTCTAATTTTGCTACTTTTTTTTTTTTTTTTTGCTATCTTGCTCGGCCCAGATAACACTATTATTCACTTATTTAACCACGTCTCGCTCGCGGTCTGTGTCATACTCGACACAAATTTGTTAAACACGAGAGTGCTCAGGCATATATATTCAGGGCCAGATTTAGGCATGATGAGACCCTACACTGAGAAAAGCTGTAGAGGCCACTATTTGGCAAGCTTTACCAATGAATAAGGCTGTGTAACAACTGAACATGGAAAGAATGCCGCAATAGCAAGTAATATAGAAATACAGAACAATAATCATCATTGGTAAAACATATCTACCAAAGTAATAAAAAACATGTATAATTAAATCTAATATAAATTAATTTTTAAGCATAGTTATGAAATAACCAAATCCAACAAACTTATTATAAACGATGATTTTAAATAAATCTGGTTTAATTTGTTAATATTAATTTGGTTATGTTAATTAGGTTAAATCATTAAATATTATATTGATTAAAATTAACAAATGAAAAATGATTTAATTAAGATTTTGAGAGGCCCCTTCAGACCGAGCTGCAGTTTATAGCTTATGCCTAAATCCGGACCTACATTTACAGTACAATCTCCAACTTGTGTGATTTCAAATACATTTACCGACAAGACCAGTTGGTTGAGCTGGGCTCAATACCTGTCACCCTCGGGAGAGTTAAGACTACTACAATAACTTACTGATCAACCAGAAAGTATGCCTTTGTCTTAATCATAGTCTCGGACTGAACCAAACTTAGTGTATGATTAAAACATTTTTCACTGTCCACAGAGATATAAAGTGCAAATACACATTTTTTCATTTGAAAAAAATGTGGCATTCGCATCTGTTATGCCGATGGCATATGCATTGTTGCAAATACCTAAACTAGACTGCAAGCTCTACTTGATTCACTCGCTGCTAAAAGCATTGAGGGTGGTGTTGATATCTCTATAACTAAATCCAGAGTTCTCCATCTCCAAGAAAAAACCCCTGTCCCTATAACTTTCAAGGTTAACAACCAGAACATTGAAAGGTGTAGGCAGAACAAATACCTTGGAGTTGGTATCAACAGTGACATTGTAAACGATATACACCGTAGGTTAAGAAAAAAGACTTAAACCACTGAAAACACTTACTAGTAAGAATATTGGTATCAATATTAAATATGCTAGATTATTCTATATGATGTTTGTTAGATCTCTAGTTGATTATCATGCTTTACACCTAATTAACTTCCCCACCTCTGTGTTGGACAAACTTGAAGTAATACAGAATGAAGCCATGAGGATAATTCTTGGTGCCCCAAGATGCACAAGAATCATCAACATGAGGGAAGAACTGAAGCTTCCAACCATGCTAGAGAGAATCATGCAAGTCAACACTACCTTTTGCCTTAAAGTCATGAGAGACCCTACATCTCCTGTATTGCTCAGAGACAAATTATTTAGTGCTGTTAACACCCTATTGACTGGTGCCAACATACCAACTTACTCCTTTTATGACAAATGACATTATGTTCAATTTACAACATATACTGTAAATTCGCATTTGTTGCAGCACAAAATAGTTCGTTTCTAGATGTCATTACAAGTATAAAGTGTGCAGATATAAATTGAAATGTAAACATACCCCGCTGAGGTCTGATTAAGACCTTCTTAATCCCTTTGGTATTGCCGCTCATAGGACGAGTATGGGAGGAATATACAACAATCTTTATCAGTCTTAGGCGGCAACAATCAACCTCACTGCATATAAAGCAGGCTGTACCTCTCGGAGGACACATCCTGAAGACCTGTGGCCCAGAGTGAGTGTTCACACGCAGTCCAATACAGTACAATTGGACCTTACAGCTCAAAGTCTTAGTAAAGAGGGGGAGACCTGAGATTACACACGATGTTAACTACGTTTACCAGTAACTCATATACCTGCGTCTTCACCAGGCTGTGAGTACGGGAACTGGATGACGAAACGTGAATA
The DNA here is from genome assembly GCF_040958095.1 of Procambarus clarkii. Lineage (NCBI taxonomy): Eukaryota > Metazoa > Arthropoda > Malacostraca > Decapoda > Cambaridae > Procambarus > Procambarus clarkii. The sequence continues at coordinate 7,996,084 of NC_091238.1, read as the reverse complement.
ATGATCTACGAGTCGACGTGAATTGAACAGGATAATTGAGAGGTTGGGTGCTATCACCTGTCACTCTCGTCCAATGTAAACAAATAAATAAATAAATTGGTTCTAAAAGGACATTCAGGGTGTTGTTTGATGTGGTCATTCACCTGATGATATGGGGCCTCCCTTGGTGAAGAATAACAAGCTGGGGAACCACTAGAGACTGACACAGACACACGTCCACACTGAAGGCGTTGATGACACTAACCAGTGTGGGACACAACACCAGGGTTGCCAGATCCAAATTGCGGAAAGTAGCAGCTGACGGCCAAAACGTAGCGAATTTGTAATAAGAGTAGCCCAATTTTTTTCAGTGAATGATATGGGTTTCAAAGTAATATATTTTGATACATTGTGTAAGCAGTATCAATGTATTTTGATACATTGTAAAAGACCAGTTGTGTAAGCGGACCCCGACCAGTTGTGTAACTGCAAGCCTACCATGAACGAACCGACAATAAACATACTTGAACTTGAAATGGACTTTAATGCTTTTTTCGGCAGCTTTATTTCCTTAGTTTCCGAGCTGTTTTCTTTACCGTGTATGTTGTAATAAACTATTCCTATATTTACAGTTGTTTCTCCCTGTGAAGATTATTAAACAATGGTGATTATAAGGGCGCTGAAGTTCAGCTTGGCCAGGGCGCCAGCAGCCCTTTGGCCCGCCCCGGCAGCTCCCAGTCTTTAATTTGGCACCTTTGTGGGACCTTGGTATAAGCCTAACATGTATATATACACTGGCTGCCTGTCCCTCTACACAATGAATTATTATTACCTATTATTGTATCGTTTAATTTAAATATTAAATAAAATAATTTATTTAATTATTATAGTAAGTACTTAATAATTTAATAATAAGTCGTAAGTACATAAAAATAATTAAAAAGTACAGTTTAGTCATAGGAGATTCCTAGATTGGAATTCACTACCAAATTTCAATATATCCAAGTATTTTTAGTGTGAAATGCTGTTATTATATGCATAAATTGTTGTTTTAATAATATTACGCTTAACCACTTGGGCTGGACAATAGAGCGACGGTCTCCGTTTCCTACAGGACCGCGTTCAATCCCTGACCGCCCAAGAGGTTGGGCACCATTCCTTTCCTCCGTTCCATCCCAAATCCGTATCCTGATCCCTTCCGAGTGCTATATAGTCGTAATGGCTTGGCGCTTTCATTTGATAGTTCCCCCACCCTCCTTGAATAATATTACGAGAGCAGTATTTACGGGCTATTCATGCCCGTGCCACCTCTTGGGTGGCTTAATCTTCATCAATCGAGAGCAGTACGTCCTAACCAGACATTATATGATGATATCCTTAACAGTTGATAAATAAAAGTAATTGCGGAACTCCAGTTATCCTAATACTTATCATAAATGGTATAAAACCTTATCATAAGCCAAGGGATTTGTAGATCAGTGTTTAAAGGGAATTTGGAAGTAATAATGATACAGCTGATGCCATCTGTCGGCAGAAGAGAACACTATCAACTGGCTGGTCAACAGTGGCCATAAGATACAGCTTACGCCATCTGTTGACATCAAATTACACCTATAACAAATTACCCTACAAAATACAACTAGCGCCATCTCTTTTTTTTCCAACGCACTATAAATAGCCAAACAGCAACCCATAAGGCGGGTTGTTGTGCTCGGGTAGGAGGTTCCAAGCTCCGCCTAGATATTCTTTGTTGACATTCACACAACAACCAATCACAGGAAGCGATCAGCTAAAGGCTCCATCCACTTAATAAATCATCTTTATTCAACACACCATCCTTGCTTATGACATTCTGCTTCAACTTTAATCTACCTAAAAAGTGAAATGTTAAGTATTTAAAAATATTAATATAGTGATAATTAAATACTGCAGGATGTAACGAGTGTTACAGAAACATGGACTGGCTACCTAACTTGTGACGTCATCAGTGGGGAATTGCCTCACACAAATAATGATACGCTGCTCTACCCTCTTATTCGAGTAAATTATTCAGTTAGATGGAGATTTCTGTTAGGAGCAAAACAGAAACTTTTTTCTTTTTCACAACAACCTTGTTGTTGTGCACAAGGACCTATTTCTCAGTTAAAATTTTATTCATAAAAGAGTGTTGGTATTCCCGCAACAGCCAATCACAGGAAGGTATTTCCGGAAGCTCGGCCTCCTTATGGACTCAACGCATCGCTCTAGCTCATGGCTCGCTGTTTCATCTCTTGTATATACAAACTATGAATTTCTTCGATTACTGTTATAATTAATAATATGAGATATAAAAGTTTGTACACAAAATGGCTAAATTCTGCCATTAAATGGACTTTGTCTGGTATACATACAAACATACACCAATTTATTACAATTCATCCATTATTAATTTGAAATGTAATGTATACTGTTTAGTTTTTTCCTCTCGCCATTACTTGGTGTAATATTTGAAAGTTGTCTATTTATTTATCGATCTATCTATTATCTTGTATTTATATTTACAAGTTTCTGTGCTTGGAAGAAAACTGCATTGAATTGGGACGAATATATTAAATAATATTATTTAGTATTAATTAATATTTACAATTATTATTAATTACAATTATTTATAGCTTAGTTACTTTCATGTACCTCGCAATCGTACATTCTTAACATTAATAGCCCAAATTAGCACATCTTGCTTTTAAATTAGCCCAAAAAGTAACAAGTAGCGAAATTAAAAATTTGGGAGCGCGGGGCTCTCAAAAGTAGCCCAATGCGCTATTTGTAGCCCAATCTGGCAACGCTGGTGTGGGGACACAACACCAGGGTTGCCAGATCCAAATTGCGGAATGTAGCAGCTGACGGCCAAAAAGTAGCTAATTTGTAATAAGAGTAGCCTAATTTTTTTTTAGTGAATGATATGGGTTTCAAAATAATATATTTTGCTACATAGAGTACACTACACGATGTTAATTGTTTTATTAATATTATTTCTGCACATACACACACACAAAGTATATATATATATAATTTTTGCCGCCAGAGGTGGATAGTTCATTAAGCATCCCCTATTCAACCAGTGAGTGGTAGTTTGTTGTGCACCCCGAGCCCCGACCGGTTGTGTAAGCACACCCCGACCGGTTGTGTAAGCACACCCCGACCGGTTGTGTAAGCGGACCCCGACCAGTTGTGTAACTGCAAGCCTACCATGAACGAACCGACAATAAACATACTTGAACTTGAAATGGACTTTAATGTTTTTTCGGCAGCTTTATTTCCTTCTTTACCGTGTATGTTGTAATAAACTATTCCTATATTTACAGTTGTTTCTCCCTGTGAAGATTATTAAACAATGGTGATTATAAGGGCGCGGAAGTTCAGCCTGGCCAGGGCCGCCAGCAGCCCTTGGGCCCGCCCCGGCAGCTCCCAGTCTTTAATTTGGCACCTTTGTGGCACCTTGGTATAAGCCTAACATGTATATATACACACTGGCTGCCTGTCCCCCTACACAATGATTTATTATTACCTATTATTGTATCGTTTAATTTAAATATTAAATAAAATAATTTATTTAATTATTATAGTAAGTACTTAATAATTTAATAATAAGTAGTAGTACATTAAAATAATTAAAAAGTACAGTTTAGTCATAGGAGATTCCTAGATTGGAATTCACTACCAAATTTCAATATATCCAAGTATTTTTAGTGTGAAATGCTGTTATTATATGCATAAATTGTTGTTTTAATAATATTACGCTTAACCACTTGGACTGGACGGTTAGAGTGACAGTCTCCTTTCCTACAGGTCCGCGTTCAATCCCCGACCGCCCAAGAGGTTGGGCACCATTCCTTTCCTCCGTTCCATCCCAAATCCGTATCCTGATCCCTTCCGAGTGCTATATAGTCGTAACGGCTGGGCGCTTTCACTTGATAGTTCCCCCCCCCCCCTCCTTGAATAATATTACGAGAGCAGTATTTACGGGCTATTCATGCCCGTACCGCCTCTTGGGTGGCTTAATCTTCATCAATCGAGAGCAGTACGTCCTAACCAGACATTATATAATGATATCCTGAACAGTTGATAAATAAAAGTAATTGTGGAACTCCAGTTATCTAATACTTATCATAAATGGTATAAAACCTTATCATAAGCCAAGGGATTTGTAGATCAGTGTTTAAAGGGAATTTGGAAGTAATAATGATACAGCTGATGCCATCTGTCGGCAGAAGAGAACACTATCAACTGGCTGGTCAACAGTGGCCATAAGGTACAGCTTACGCCATCTGTTGACATCAAATTACACCTATAACAAATTACCCTGCAAAATACAACTAGCGCCATCTCTATTTTTTCCAACGCACTATAAATAGCCAAACAGCAACCCATAAGGTGGGTTGTTGTGCTCGGGTAGGAGGTTCCAAGCTCCGCCCACAAGTGGTATGGGGTGCATAATAAATGGCATATCATTGGTAGATATTCTTTGTTGACATTCACACAACAGCCAATCACAGGAAGCGATCAGCTAAAGGCTTCATCCACTTAATAAATCATCTTTATTCAACACACCATCCTTGCTTATGACATTCTGCTTCAACTTTAATCTACATAAAAAGTGAAATGTTAAGTACTTTAAAGATATTAATATAGTGATAATTAAATACTGCAGGATGTAACGAGTGTTACAGAAACATGGACTGGCTACCTAACTTGTGACGTCATCAGTGGGGAATTGCCTCACACAAATAATGATACGCTGCTCTACCCTCTTATTCGAGTAAATTATTCAGTTAGATGGAGATTTCTGTCTGATGCAAAACAGAAACTGTTGTTCTTTTTCACAACAATCTTGTTGTTGTGCACAAGGACCTATTTCTCAGTTAAAATTTTATTCATAAAAGAGTGTTGGTATTCCCCGCAACAGCCAATCACAGGAAGGTATTTCCGGAAGCTCGGCCTCCTTATGGACTCAACACATCGCTCTAGCTCATGGCTCGCTGTTTCATCTCTTGTATATACAAACTATGACTTTTTTCGATTACTGTTATAATTAATAATATGAGATATAAAAGTTTTTACACAAAATGGCTAAATTCTGCCATTAAATGGACTTTGTCTGGTATACATACAAACATACACCAATTTATTACAATTCATCCATTATTAATTTCAAATGTAATGTATACTGTTTAGTTATTCCTCTCGCCATTACTTGGTGCAAGTATTTGAAAGTTGTCTATTTATTTATCGATCTATCTGTTATCTTGTATTTATATTTACACGTTTCTGTGCTTGGAAGAAAACTCTGCATTAAATTGGGACTAATTTATTAAATAATATTATTTAGTATTAATTAATATTTACAATTATTATTAATTACAATTATTTATAGCTTAGTTACTGTCATGTAACTCGCAATCGTACATTCTTAACATTAATAGCCCAAATTAGCACATCTTGCTTTTAAATTATCCCAAAAACTAGCAAGTAGCGAAATTAAAAATTTGGGAGCGCGGGGCTCTCAAAAGTAGCCCAATGCGCTATTTGTAGCCCAATCTGGCAACGCTGGTGCGGGACACAACACACTGGCGGCGCTGCTGTCGTAAGGCGCTTAGGTGATGGTTCTTCAATACAAGATATTTATTTATTATTTATTTATTTATATACAAGAAGGTACAGTGGGTTTGTGAGAATACATTCTTATAAATATGTAGCGAGTATATTACTTGGGATAATCTACTCGCTACAGAATATATATATAGGTACCTTAGTGTCTGTGTTTATTTGTCACCATACTTTACGTAACAATAGAACCGTTACAAATATAAGATAAATTTATCTTATAAATAAGATAAACTTCTTACATTTTACAATGACACTATACAATGGTGAATATGCTTTTGATTTATATTAAAGTTTATTGTGCTTGTAAATAATAAGAGATTCAACAGTATTTCCAACTAAATAAAAACGGCAATTTCTACGAGTATTTGGCTTTATTCTTTGAGACGGACTACATTTAGCAAGCCCTCCCTGACCAAATATGATGAGCACGGTGCGCAATTTAGTGAAGAGCAATGCGAGCATAGAACAGAGCGAAAAGATGCACGGATTGAGAACATTTTGAACTTAATCAGGAGTAAGTCACAGCTCGTCCTTATCAACAAACGTCAAACGCTCGTTAATCCAGCCACCAACCTCCCTTCCCCCTGTTTAATGAATGAAAAACACTTTACACACGACTGACAACTGATGACAGTATGTATGTTTCTCGAGCAGTGCTTCGTCCACGGTCTTTGCTCGAATCACACACCTCTATAAACCATTCTCAGATCACGTCCATTCTATCCAGCGGTCGACCCCAAAAGCGCATTCATCAATTTTAACATTTTGTTCATTCAAAACAAAACTTCTCAAATATTTTTTTTATATATGAATATATTATATATTAGTATATTGTGCATATACAGGCACTGGTTAGGTGTTTAGGTTCTGTTGCCGATTATTTGTATTTGTAGTACGTGGGTGAAGCATTTGCAACCCGTCCTCAACTCAAGTCCATTACATCCTAGCCCGTCCTCCAAATAAAGACCCAAAAGTGATTCCATGCACACGCCAAACCCCCTGTTTTATGAATGAAAACCCGTTTACACACGATTCACAACTGATTTCGTTCGAACATTTCCGGAACAAGAGCTTCACTGACGAATTTTGTTCGAAACACAATGCTATAAATGCTTCACCCACGTACTACAAATACAAATAATCGCCAACAGAACCTAAACACCTAACCTAACCTAACCTATGCCTATATATGCACAATTTGCTAATATAATATTATTTTATATTTGAGAAAATTCCCGTTTTGAATGAACAGCATGTCAAAATTTATGAATGCGTCTGTGGGGGCCGACCACTGGATGTAATGGACTTGAGTCGAGAATGGGTTGTACATCCAGCGGTCGACCCCATAGACTCATTCATAAATTTTTACATACTGTTCATTCAAAACGGGAATTTTCTCAAATATAAAATAATATTATATTAGCATATTGTGCATATATAGGCATAGGTTATGTTAGTTGTTTAGGTTCTGTTGGCGATTATTTGTATTTGTAGTTCGTGGGTGAAGCATTTATAGCATTGTGGTTTGAACAAAATTCGTCAGTGAAGCACTTGTTCCGGAAGTGTTCGAACGAAATCAGTTGTAAGTCATGTGTAAACCGTTTTTCATTCATAAACAGGGGGTTTGGCGGGTGTATGGACTGGACTTTGGCCTTTGTTTATGATGACGGGCTGTTTATACAGCCCGTCCTCTAAACAAAGACCCAAAGTCCAAGTCATGAACTAGTGATGTAGATCAGTATATTAACAAGAGCAAAGTATTGTAGGTGTCCGTAATAAGTAATTTCTAATATACCTGCTTATAAATGCTGTTAATAGCCAAGACTGGTCTTGAGAAGTCTGGTGATCCCACCAAAAATGTATTTACCAGTATTAATAATATATAAGGGAAAAACAATACAAATTATCCGAGTTCAAAGGGTCCACAGTGTAGTGTTTTCCTTGTTGATGCCGGCGACGCGCCAGCGGCTATTCGAGAAAGCTGTTTTTGTTTTGTTGTTTTAGATTCAGCTACTCTGAACAGAAAGTTCCAAGTAGCACGGGGCTATGCTGAGCCCCTGGTGGACTTACCTGGCACAGGAGCACAAATGCTTTGTTGCTTGATAGAGAGAGACTAGAGAGCGCGCTCAGGCAGTCTTTACGGGTGAGAGGCGATGGGGGGAGAGGTTGGAGGAGTTGCAACACGTGAGACATCACCGGGCGCCGCCACACGCCTTAACATGTAGCAGTGTGACGTATACACACTCACACACACACATGGAGAGAATATGGTCACCTTACAAGGTATATACTCCTGAAGGAGTCGACAAGGTGAATAAACACAGGCTGTATCAAGAGACCTGGGACTAGGACGACGGGTCACAACTGGAACTCAATATAAAAGCAACCACGAAGACAATGCTTGTGACTTATCTCGGTGAACTCCAGTAAATCCTGAATACCACCATAACTTCCTCCAATAAATGAACGGTGTACAATAACTACGCCCGTATCCAAAATCTCTGTTTCTGAGAGTTGAGTGAAACGGAATTCAATTTCGTTTTTTATTATGCACCCTATACCCATCCCGTGGGCGGTGGTGGAAGGTGTTACAGAGGCACATAATGGGTTCAGGAACTGAACCTCACAGTTCGTTTAGCTAAGTAAGTGACACTGGGAATAATTATAATTTTAATCAAGATTTAATTTAATTGATTTTTATGATCAAATTAAATAGTAAACATATGATGTGCCATGAATTTGAACACATAGGCTAGTAGTCAGCGTAAACAAGAGTAACGTGCAACAAATTGGAGCACATAGGTTACTAGGAACTACGACTAATATACCGAAAGGTTAATACATTAAATTAAATTGCCAAGTAATTGATGGGTAAAATAGTAACTCAAGTATTAAATAACAAACTCCAGTGTAACAACTACTGCTGTGTTGTGTGTATGATCAGTTGTTTGAATACACAGAAATATTACACCTAAAGACACCGGCGGATAATATTTTCCCAGTTTACGGTCGAGGGTTCTAACACTAACGAAACAGTTCGTGGTATGCATCTTGTTGGATGTATACTTTATATCTATAAATTATAACATCGTGTTGTCTATTGCAAGCCAGACGTTTGGGGATAGCCTCATCTATCTTTCCAAGATGATACATGGTGGAGATTTAAGGGAATGTCATAGACCAGTCGGGGTTGGCCTTAGTGCCACACTTTAAGAAATATCGGCATCTATAGCGACACCCACTGCGATTTTCATAAAGTCCAGTGTGAATTAGAGTTTGTATTTGCCATAGAATTATTTGATAGTTTTTAATACTTCATAATATTACATTTTCTGTGAGAGGGATGGTTGTAAAAGGGAAGGAGAGAGGGCAAGAAAGGTGGAGAGGGAAGTAGATGGGAGGAGAGGGGGGGAGAGAGGTGGAGTAGGAAAGAGGAAAGGGAGAGAAAGGCAGAAAGGGGAGAATGGAATAGAGGGGGGGATAAGGGAGGAGATAAAAAACAGGGAGAAGAGACAAGGGGGAGGGAAACCCGAGTGCCTCATCTAGTAAATTAAACCAACTATACAACCCACAAGTCGCTAGCTTTCTCAAATGCATGCTTGTATCTTTATTTATTTATTTATTAATTTATATGCAAGAAGGTACATTGGGTTAGAGAGAATACATAGCATAGTATTTACAATCATTGTAAAGCCACTAGTACGCGCAGCGTTTCGGGCAGTATCTTTTTTTTTTTTTTTGAGATATATACAAGAGTTGTTACATTCTTGTACAGCCACTAGTACGCGTAGCGTTTCGGGCAGGTCCCTGGAATACGATCCCTTGCCGCGAAGAATCGTTTTTTCATCCAAGTACACATTTTACTGTTGCGTTAAACAGAGGCTACAGTTGAGGAATTGCGCCCAGTAAATCCTCCCCGGCCAGGATACAAACCCTTGACATAGCGCTCGCGGAACGCCAGGCGAGTGTCTTACCACTACACTACGGAGACTGTAAATCTATCTAGGTTATCTAGGTTCACAAAACCCCCCAACAATTATTTAAGCATCTGCCTCTTCTTTTGACCACATGTGGACATAGAACACATCTACTAACCTCGGAAATAATCACAGCCGGGCATGTTTCGTCCGCCTGTTGGCTTCCCTCACAGATCGAATCTTTTTCAGACTTTTAGTTCCGGCTCCAGCCCGGCTCTGATGCCCATTGTTCCTTGGCAACAACAGAATGGTGCCTATCAACACAACACCAGCTATCACCGCTCGTTTCTCTTATCTGTTTCTTCAACGTATGTGCCAGTTTCGGGTCCGGCCCCATATAAGGATTAAAAACTTCCCCAAGTTTTTAGGAAAGGTCGTAGGGAGGAAACTTACCCAGACAGCACGTGTAACAAAGATTTGCGGGACCAAGGAGCCAGAGTTCAAGCCCCGCAATCACAACTAGGTGAGAACATCAAGTTTAACCGCAAAACAATGAAATCGCGATTGATCAAGTGTCGATAACACTAACGATGAACAGTTTGCAGTCTCCGTGGTGTAGTGGTAAGACACTCGCCTGGCGTTCCGCGAGCGCTATGTCATGGGTTCGTATCCTGGCCGGGGAGGATTTACTGGGCACAATTCCTTAACTGTAGCCTCTGTTTAACGCAACAGTAAAATGTGTACTTGGATGAAAAAACGATTCTTCGCGGCAGGGGATCGTATTCCAGGGACCATAGGATTAAGGACTTGCCCGAAACGCTACGCGTACTAGTGGCTGTACAAGAATGTAACAACTCTTGTATATATCTCAATAATAAAAAAAAAAAAAAAAAAAAAAAAAAAAAAAAAAAAAAAAAGATAATGATGAGCCACCATGACGCAGCTGCGCAAGACCGCCTGCCTCTGTAGTCATCGGCAAACTGTTCGTATCCTAAAGAAGAAATAGTTGGTTCTCGTTCGTACTGAAAAGTTGTCGTCTTACATTCACGTTGTAATTTTCAGCAGTTAATGGCCGGTGATATGTGTCTGCTTGCTCAGTGCTTGATAACTGTGTGGAAGAATCTTTTTTTTTTCTTATCAACCCGTCCTTGCACCAAATAGGTCGTATTTTTTACGTTTTCGTAACCAACATTACTTTTTTTTTATTCACATTTAGGTATATCTGCATTTAATGCTCATACTATGTAGCCCTTCATATAGTCTAGAACAGCTGCAAAAATGCAGATGTACCTAAATATGTTTAAAAAAAATAAAAAGTAATGATGGTTACGAGCGTAAAAAATTACATTAGTTGCTAGGATGGACTGAACAGCTGTAACAAGTGACAACAGCTGTAACAAGTGACAACAGCTGTAACAAGTGACAACAGCTGTAACAAGTGACAACAGCTGTAACAAGTGACAACAGCTGTAACAAGTGACAACAGCTGTAACAAGTGACAACAGCTGTAACAAGTGACAACAGCTGTAACAAGTTACAACAGCTGTAACAAGTGACAACAGCTGTAACAAGTGACAACAGCTGTAACAAGTGACAACAGCTGTAACAAGTGACAACAGCTGCAACAAGTGACAACAGCTGTAACAAGTGACAACAGCTGTAACAAGTTACAACAGCTGTAACAAGTGACAACAGCTGTAACAAGTGACAACAGCTGTAACAAGTGACAACAGCTGTAACAAGTGACAACAGCTGCAACAAGTGACAACAGCTGTAACAAGTGACAACAGCTGTAACAAGTGACAACAGCTGCAACAAGTTACAATAGCTGTAAGTCCTGACATCAGCTTCTGATCATTGATCCAGTAATATACTGTAGAAGTGTATGTTTGTTACTCTGTTATAGTAAAAATGCTCGATGATATTAATTAACCAACAATGCAGACAATTATAATTTTATTTTAAATATTTGATTAACAAAAAAAATGTATAAATCATTAAAAGTATCTTCGGTATTGTCATTTGGTGTTGAGCTTAAAACTTTTCGACCTCTGGTGGGTAATTAGGGACTGTAAACCTCTGGCGGGTTACTATAGCCTAGCAACCTCTGCCAGGTTACTATAGCCTATCAACCTCTGCCGGGTTACTATAGCCTATCAACCTCTGGCGGGTTACTATAGCCTATCAACCTCTGGCGGGTTACTATAGCCTATCAACCTCTGGCGGGTTATTATAGCCTATCAACCTCTGCCGGGTTACTATAGCCTATCAACCTCTGGCGGGTTACTATAGCCTATCAACCTCTGGCGGGTTATTATAGCCTATCAACCTCTAGCGGGTTATTATAGCCTATCAACCTCTGGCGGGTTATTAAGGCCACCATGATAGCTTACTGACAACCAGAAAATACACTTTCGTCCTGAACATATATTTAGATTTTTCTATTGGCTTAGGCACACTACAGTAAATATTGAAATAAATTAGGACAAAGTGAAAGGTTAGGCTTGCTGCTACTCACATTATCTATCAGATACCTGGGAGAGTATCACAAACAATAACACAGTATAGGCTTCATGTGGTTCCTGCAACAATGTAATTCAATATACTATTTTATTTAAAAAATCTAATTATTACAAAATTTTTAAGATTTTTATTCGTTTCGAAAATCTAAAAATAGCAACATAATGTGTATTGGAACTTTTACTATAATTCAGACTCGTTACTAGACACCCAGTCGGCTGGGGCTGGTTGTCTAGATCTGGGCCCACGAAGGTACACTATTCTCCTGTAGTGACTAAAATTACTGTAAACGTAAGTACTTGTGTTATCTTGTTTGCTAACTCGATTGTCTGTGCTAACAAGTATTGTAAGTGGTACGTAAAGCTCTTATGCATTTCTCCTTGAGATTTTAAATACTCTTGGACTTGCCTCAAATGCATTGCATATATTAAGCTGTTGTTACTGGATTAAAGTAGAACTTCTTGGTAAAGCCAAGGTTCCGGAGTTGAGGAGCAGCGGTGGGACATACCTTAGAGTACTCCTTCAGGAACTCTCTGTACAACTCGTTAAGCTCCTTATTGTGGGCATGCTTGGCTAGAGTGCGACACAGAGCCCTAGGAAAGGGGGTTCCATCCTTAGTGAAGGTGTACGACATGAAGCCTCCACTGTTTGAGTAGAAACACATCATGTCTTTAAGAGGTTCCTTCACTCTCGTACATTTCACAGCGCTGGCTTGTCTAAGAAGTTGTTCTTGGTAATGGCCACGGCAGAAGTTGAAGATAAACAGTTTGGGTTTATTTTTTAATCGTGGACATTCTGAATCCTTAAAGAGGTCACAAACCCATTCGGTTGACAAACGTTTCATGTCATTAGTTAGAAACTTTTCGTTTCCAACACCATGACTAGAGATGACAAAAACAGCACATCCAACATGGTCGAGGACTTCCATGTCCCTGACACTCGTCAACACTTGCTTGGTCTGGTGTGCCGTCAAGGAGGAGTGTGAGTGTCCAGTGTATCCCATTTTCCCGAAGACGTTTGACAGGTTGTTGACGTCAGAGTGTGAACCCTCGAGGTCCAGGTCGGGGCGGTCCTTGAAGGAACTGTAGCTGAGGATACAGACGTATCCTCTGGGGTCTGTGTCCATCTTGTACACGTTGGGTCCTGAAGCCTGGCCTCTTGCTGGCTTCACTCGCCTCGGCTGTAATAAGTTCAAATTAAAGGAACAGATCGCTAGATACATATTCATAAAAAATATATACACATAAAACCAGATTAGAATTTGATATGGAAATACAGTTGCGATATTATAAGTCATCACTCTTATCAAAACTTAAAAAGTATTGGAAATTATATATACGTAATATAAGTCAACAATGCGATTTCCATGGAAATCTCCTAAACAAAATTAATATGAGCTAGGATAGATGCCAAAATTGCCATACCCTGAGAGTGGCAGCCAGGTTGTTGATGCAAGTGGCTGACTCCTCCTCGCCCGCCTCATTGTCCTCTCCGCCATCCTTCACCTCCTACAAATACATTGATTCCATTTGCATTACTTTAAAAAAAATAAATAAATCTTCGTGAGACAATAATAATAATAATGCATATCACATGTTAATACATTTTCCTGATGTCTTTCACATGGTAAAAGCACCATGAGAGAGCTGCAAATGTTCACATGTTCATAAGCATGTTCATTTTATAGCTAATTTGTTTATTTACTAACATGTGAGCTGTTTTATGTTTCGTGCAGTGATAAGTTCTTATCTCAGTTATTGTGATAACATTCACTTATCTCAACTCCCACTCGCATGATTATGTCAGTGTTCATCACACTACGCACCTCCCATGCTACACAGTCACCACTTGTGTTCATAATATAACGTTTTGAATGCATTTGACATTAAAACAATTAGCAAAATAAGCATTACGTAAAGTGGTCGAGCTTATTTTTTATTCATATACTGTAAAGATCAATATTAAGCATCTAAAACTAGCGAATAAATGAAACAAGAAAATCCCCAGAGGGATGGGGGGGGGGGAGGCTTACACTGTGAAACCACCGTAAAAGGTATTCCCGGTTGAGAGTTTGAGCCAGCTGCCTGGGGGTAGTGACATTTAGTTCCCGAGAGAGCGCTCCACGGACCAGCTGACCAGCAGGGTAGTCTGGGTCAGCACCCATCTTGAGGAGAGACTCTATGTTGCTCACATTCCCATTCAGCACTGCCAGTAACAGAGGCTCAGAGAGCTGGAATGAGAAACCAAGGTAATGTCTTCAGGGATCACCAGGAACAATATTAACATTACATTGATATAGTAACTACTGCAAAATAATGAATGCAAGATACATTCTATCAGAAGAGCAGGTAGCGTCTTAAATGTAGAGAATGTATTTCACCTGTTCACTTCTACTTCAAGTAGATTCAGTTGAACCTCACGTTGTGTGTATATACAGTATGTATATGTGTGTGTGTGTGTATTTGTTTTTATGCATGTACATATATCAACAGATTGCAACAATAAGAAAATAAATAGAGAAAATACCTTTTCACCAAACACACTCGTCCAATAATCAACAGCCAGCTGATATCAGATTTAATTTTCCTTCAGCATGACAAATAGAGAACCGCCAGTTGATGTCCCAGTCCCTCTGTCCCAACACACCAATGTGAAGTGCTATGTAATATTAAAGCCTACGCTCATCTTCGTGTTTCTCTACATCGTTGTCATCACTTCGTGCGCTTCACTACCATAAATATACTTTAAAATAATGCTATATTTAACTTACCAAGTCCTTGTAAGTTCTGTTGGAGTTGTCTCGCTTGTTGGGATTCATTTCTTCATCAGCCAACAGAATCTTCAAGACCTGAGTGTGGCCCTTAATGGCGGCCAGGTGGGCCGGGGTGCGGCCCTCCTTGTTGACAATGTTGGGGCTGATGAACTTGAGGAGGAGGAGCACCACCTCGGGCTGGTTGCTGGCTGCTGCAGCGTGCAGGAGCGTACACCCAGTCTGGGGGTTTGTTACTGTGGGGCCCGGGAGCTGCACCAGCTCCTCCACTCGCTCCAAGTCTCCCCGCTGCCCGGCTGCAAGCACCTCAACCTAATGCAAAATGATTTATTTTAGTGCATACTGTTACTAACCCTCTTTAGTGTTAGAGATCTTGAAATCACAAATCTTTAGATTCAATAAATAAGACCAATTTTAAAGAATAATTTTACATCCTATTACAAATATTTATTGTAATTTACTGTCCCAATTTAGTTATCTTTGATAAAATCAGGAAGCCTACTGTGTGCTTCTATAATAGTATGCCAAGAGTGACCATAATTGACTTACTGAATGATATGCCATTGCACTGAAATTTAATAATTACAACTGTACTTGTAAGTTAATAATTTCAATACGAAATATTTATAACAATGTATCAAAGAAGTTAAACAAATACCATACCATTTCTGGGGGGCAGCAGCTGGCAAGGTCATCTTCAGCCCTGATCTGTGCCTTGCCTACATCTCTCTGCGGAATACTTTTCAAACCACGACCACTACATTTTTTATTCTTTGTGGCAGATGCAACAATACATTTTCGTTTTTGAGCACGTGGGAAAGCCGTCGTTATCAGTGGCGATGAAGCCTTGGCTTCTGTGCTCGAGGATTCCACTGTTTCACCTGTCGGTGTTAAATTGTGAGAGTCAACACCAGCACCAGTAGTGTGCGAGGCGCTTTTATGTGACGGCGTCGGTGAGTTTCTCTGAGAAGACGAAGATAGTGTAGATAGATTCCCGAAGCTAGTAGTCTTTGATAACACGTCTGTGAGTTCGTCCTCAGTCGAGGTCCTTGGTGCTTCAGAAGAGAGAGGCTCTTTGTGTAGATTACCCGACATCAGGAGTGTTTTTGGATAGACAGGAATTGCGTCGAACCTTGCAGATTTTCTTACATGTTGTGTCTGTACAGATCCAGCATATGGTGAGTGTTGTGGGTACTTCCTGACACGGAGCTTTATGGTTAACTTAGGTGCTGAGGACGATATATTTAATCTTTTAGTTTTGCGTATTTGGACAGAACGTTTTGATAATATTGTGCTTGAGGTCTTAATTTTTCGTTTTCTGATGGCCACTGGTGTTGGTGAGTCGTGTTGAGATTTTTTATTATTCACAATTCTTTTCACAGTACCTACTGGTGACTGTCTTTGCTTCCTCACTCTTGGAGTAGGTCTACTGCTTGACTTGCTTTTTAGCTTAGCGCCTTTGCATTTTTCTCCAGAAGGTGATAAAAGAGTTGAACGTGAGCTCAGGGATCGCCTGTACTTCGACGTTTGGGTTGACATACACACTCGTCTCGCGCACACTGACATGCTTGTTGATGTTTGTGTAGACATGCACACATGCGAAGGGCACTGGTTTGTACTGCAAGTAGGTTCTTCAGCGTAAACAAGGATTGGTGTTGAACATCTTGAACTCTCACTTGGAGTCTCATCATACATGTTATCTGGAGTCGAGTTCCTGGAATCTTCATCAGCATGTGTTTGGGAAGCGGTGGTTACAAGGCGGGGAATGTCATGAGCTGGGGATGAACGCTTTAAATTCACACCTGTTAAACATTGGTCATTAACATTGAAGCCCACAAAAGACTTTTCCTCTTGGCGTGTTCGGACAAAACTAGGGACTGGTGATGATTTTTTGGACCTTTCATCTTCTACAGCTTCGACGTCCATTGGCGTATAAGGTTCGTAAGTGAGACTTATAGGTCTCTCCTCTGATAAACTTTGCAAATCCACTGTTACTGAGGAAGAAGTCCTGCATAATACTTGTGTAGAAGTGTTAGTCACAAGAGATCCTGAAGGTGAGACGTCAGACCTAATATTTCCTGGCGAACTTGTGGTCATTCTGAGCGTCGCATCCCTTGTAAGAACCTGTGAACAATCATTTAATAAACTTTTGTTGATTTTAAATCTTGAATATATTATCTTATTAATTAAGTACACCGATGTATCATAACTCTTGCTCAGCCTAATTAACTCATTTAATTGTCAGTAAAATATTAATTTTTTGTTTGGAAACAAGAATGATATCGATATTGCAGTGCTTAGATAAACATCCTCTCCTAATGTTCAGGATAGGCTATCACAACTCTATCCTCAAGCTCAGGGTCAGCTGACACAAGAGTATGGTGACCAAACTGAATTGCGTAGTCAAAATGGGGCCTAACAAAGGCAAGATAAAGCCGAAAAATAACATTAGATATATTATTAATGCTTCTAAATATGAATCCTAATATCCTGATTGCCTTATTTTGAAGATGACATTGATTTTTTGGCTTAATATCCCAAATAATCATGACCGAGACTCCTTTTTCTCGCATTCAAATTTGGAAATTTCAACGTTGTCCAGCTGATATTTGGTAACTATATATCATTACTTAGATTCAGAGCCCAACATCTGTTAGCATTAAATTGCATCTGCTAATCTTTTGTCCAATTTATTAGCCTAAGTAAATTGTACTGTAGCGATTTTGAGCCATCTTCTGAATTTATTTCCTGTCCTATTTTTGCATCATTTATAAATTTATTATTGTTACTAATCAGTCCTGTGTCTATGTCGTTTACTAATATGGAAAACAAGAGAGGTCCCAGGACAGAGCTCCGGGGCACTTCCCTTACAGCGGTTCCCACTCCAACTTTACTCCATTTATGCTCTCTGTTTTCTTGGAAATAACTATGTTATAAGCCAACCTAATCCTATATATCATATTCCCTTACCTTTAATGAGTCTTTCGTGAGCTGAACGTTATTCACCCAGACTCCTATGATGGACGGAATGTAATCTATCGTACGACTATCCCACTCACAAAGAAAACAAAGTAATTTGTGTCTCCACCTTGCAGACCCATCACAAGAGCAACAACCTTCAAGGCAACATAGAACTGCCACTAATATTGGTCATCGTTTATGCATATCAAAAGCTACTTCATGTTGTTATAAGCTTTTCCTCGTATGGGATGCATAGCCCAATAAAATTGATGACAAAATACTCCCATTATCCAGGAAAACATCATTAAGACATACTGGATGAAAACTAGAGCTAATCAACAATTTTAAACATTTCCATTCTCAGTACCCCAGAAGTAGTCAAGATTGACTCCATATGTTTCAGGGGCATTTTGGCTGTTGGCCAGTATAATATAAGATTTTCAAGACGCAAGTCATTCCCCATTCTTTAAAATTGGCATCAAATTGCAACCCTCCACAATTCTGATACTGCTCGACTAAAATGATTAATGAAATATGTGAGACAAGGGCTCATGTAGTTCATCTTTACATTCTTAAAGGACCCTAACAAACACTTTGTCTGATCCTTGTGACTTGTTGAGCTTAAATTTTTATATTTGTTTAGTAACTTCATAGAATTACACCTGGTAACCACTAAACTAGTTCAACTTGTCCTTTTCACCACCTACATAGATTTGTCATCACCACCTACATAGATTTGTCGTATACACATACTACTTCCAGGGTTACGTGAACTGAGATCAGAATACAGTTGTTATTGTTTCAAACTTTTGTATGTAATCTAGAAATTATGAAAGTATATTCAAAGTATGTACTGTATTTTAGTGATAACATGGAAGGATTTTCCCCTGCCTCACCTCTTGAGTTGTTGAACTGGACCTGCTGGACTGTCGGGTCATGGGTACCTCATGGGATGGTGATTGGTCTGAGGCCCGGCTGGACTGCCGGGTCATGAGTACCTCATGGGATGGTGATTGGTCTGAGGCCCGGCTGGACTGCCGGGTCATGAGTACCTCATGGGATGGTGATTGGTCTGAGGCCCGGCTGGACTGCCGGGTCATGAGTACCTCATGGGATGGTGATTGGTCTGAGGCCCGGCTGGACTGCCGGGTCATGAGTACCTCATGGGATGGTGATTGGTCTGAGGCCCGGCTGGACTGCCGGGTCATGAGTACCTCATGGGATGGTGATTGGTCTGAGGCCCGGCTGGACTGCCGGGTCATGGGTGCCTGGGATGGTGACTGGCGGGATGAGCTGCTGTTGTCCCGTACTGTGTATGATTGTGTACTTGGAGACTGCTTTCCTAAAATCTTATTTGGCTCCTTAGTGTGTAAATCTTGGCTCACGAAGTCCGTGCTGTTGTATTCTTCGTTGCATAATTCATCCGTAATGAACTGGCCTGAGTCAGATTTTGAACTATGCAACACCATGGCAGAACCCTGAATGCACGATTGGTTTAGTCCATTGTCTTTTGTGAACAAATCTTCGGATACTTCCTCCCTCTCCATTGCATGTATTAGGTTTCCTAGGGAAAAAGATGGTTGCTAACATTAAATATGTTAAAAAATTTAATATATTACATATCTTAAATAATGCATGAGATCCGCGACCGCCCACGGAATGAGTATGGGGGTCCATCGCCACCCCATACAGCTTTCACAGCTAGGAAAGGCATGGGATCATCAGTCAATGATCAATTATAGCAATTCAAGTAAACAATATAACCTGAGTAGGAACATTTTCTCAAACCGTTATTACAATACTTGTACGTGTATTCTTGAACTGCGAGAATTCGTTGTAAATACTGCATTCTGAACAGCAAAGGAATTTACTTGTATTCATATATTAAAGCGTCTGGTACTAGAGTATTAAGATAATCCTATCGGTAAAGTTTAGAGAACTGTGTTGAATTCTTGTTTGAATCCTCGAGGTCACGATATTGATTCCCGGCTACCATGGTGCCTGTGTTTACCGCCCGAGAACTGCGCCTCACCACAATGTTCATAGCCCCGGCAGCCTGTTGAAAATGGCACCAACACGCTATTCCTGACATTATATTAAACAGACAGCTTGAAGAAACTAAATTCCTGATAGTTCCCTCCCCTTCTTTGTGTATTCACCTAGTTGTGCTTACGGGGGTTGAGCTTTGCTCTTTCGGCCCTTTGATGTTAGTAACATCAACTGCTACTAACTTTTTTCACACACACACACACACACACACACACACACACACACACACACACACACACACACACACACACACACACACACACACACACACACACACACACACATAGGGTAGATAAAGACAGGCTATTTAACACAAGGGGCACACGCACTAGGGGGACACAGGTGGAAACTGAGTGCCCAAATGAGCCACAGAGATATTAGAAAGAACTTTTTTAGTGTCAGAGTGGTTGACAAATGAAATGCATTAGGAAGTGATGTGGTGGAGGCTGACTCCATATACAGTTGCAAGTGAAGATATGATAGAACCCAATAGGCTCAGGTACCTGTACACCTGTTGATTGCCTCCCAGGTACCTATTTACTGCTAAATAGGTACAGGAGCATCAGGGTAAAAGAAACTCTGCCCATTTTGTTTCTGCCTGCCATTACCGGGAATCGAACCCGGACCTTAGGAATACGAGTCCAGAATGCTGTCCACTCAACTATCAGATTTCAGGTGCAGATTACGAAATTAATTTACATTATCTTCTTGAAATACGAAGAATGAGGGGCGACATAATTAATTATGGCGTCCCTTCAATAGGCAAAGGCCCAATCTGTCTAACAGGCCGAGCGATTTTTATTATTTTCAAATATTCCTTTCCAAACTGGTTCCTTCCTAACAATATTAATATATTATATTAGGAACATGAATTGTTTTTGATGTTTGGGCAGGTTAATTAAGTTACGGAGATTTAATCAAATTTGTTAGTTTTGACCGAAAGAAAAATTCTAATCAATTATAGCCTAATGTAAAGTTTTATCATTCCATTCCAAAAAACTGACAAATATAATATTTCAGGAAAATTAGGCTCGTTAGGTACGAGACACACATAAATATATATATATATGTATATATATATATATATATATATATATATATATATATATATATATATATATATATATATATATATATATATATATATATATATATATGTCGTACCTAGTAGCCAGAACGCACTTCTCAGCCTAATATGCAAGCCCCGATTTGCCTAATAAGTCAAGTTTTCATGAATTAATTGTTTTTCGTCTATCTAACCTAACCTACCTTTTTCGGCTACCTAACCTAACCTAACCTATAAAGATAGGTTAGGTTAGGTTAGGTAGGGTTGTTTAGGTTCGGTCATATATCTACGTAAACTTTAACTCCAATAAAAAAAAATTGACCTCATACATAATGAAATGAGTAGCTTTATCATTTCATAAGAAAAAAATTAGAGAAAATATATTAATTCAGGAAAACTTGGCTTATTAGGCAAATCGGGCCTTGCATAGTAGGCTGAGAAGTGTGTTCTGGCTACTAGGTACGACATATATATATATATATATATATATATATATATATGTCGTACCTAGTAGCCAGAACTCACTTCTCAGCCTACTATTCATGGCCCGATTTGCCTAATAAGCCAAGTTTTCCTGAATTAATATATTTACTATAATTTTTGTATTATGAAATGATAAAGCAACCCTTTTCTCTATGTATGAGGTCAATTTTTTTTTTATTGGAGTTAAAATTAACGTAGATATATGACCGAACCTAACCAACCCTACCTAACCTAACCTAACCTATCTTTATAGGTTAGGTTAGGTTAGGTAGCCGAAAAAGTTAGGTTAGGTTAGGTTAGGTAGGTTAGGTAGTCGAAAAACAATTAATTCATGAAAACTTGGCTTATTAGGCAAATCGGGCCTTGCATAATAGGCTGAGAAGTGCGTTCTGGCTATTAGGTACGACATATATATATATATATATATATATATATATATATATATATATATATATATATATATATATATATATATATATATATATGTCGTACCTAGTAGCCAGAACGCACTTCTCAGCCTACTACGCAAGGCCCAATTTGCCTAATAAGCCAAGTTTTCATGAATTGTTTTTCGACTACCTAACCTAACCTAACCTAACTTTTTCGGCTACCTAACCTATAGAGATAAGTTAGGTTAGGTTAGGTAGGGTTGGTTGGGTTCGGTCACATATCTTCGTTAATTTTAACTCCAATAAAAAAAATTGACCTCATACATAATGAAATGAGTAGCTTTATCATTTCATAAGAAAAAAATTAGAGAAAATATATTACTTCAGGAAAACTTGGCTTATTAGGCAAATCGGGCCTTGCATAGTAGGCTGAGAAGTGCGTTCTGGCTACTAGGTACGACATATATATATATATATATATATATATATATATATATATATATATATATATATATATATATATATATATATATATATATATATATATATATATATATATATATATATATATATATATATATAGTGTGTGTGTGTGCCTAAGCTTAAAAAAAAGTAGTTAAACTTTATTACAGTAGAATATGATGAAGAGTATTGCGATAAATTAATAACTAAATGTATATTACAACATACACGTTCTCATTACCTCTTCTGAAAGTGCTGTGGTAGGGCGGTGGGTGTTGATGAGGGCCACTGGCAGGCAAGACTGGAGTAGCAGCGTGATACTACGTCTGCTGGGGCGAGCCTGTCACTGGTGGGGGCCAGGACCCGCGGACCCTTTTATCTGAGGCGCGAGAGGCGGCCCAGCCAGGGCGCGCCGCTCGTGCTCCAGCATGTTGTGGGGCCTCAAGGTTGTGACGTGCACCCTCTTGGGTATGTTTGGGGCTGAGTCTAAGAGCCTTTCAACTTCTGAGGGGTTATTAAGGTGTGTCAACCTCTGGTGGGTTATTAAGGTGTATCAACCTCTGGTGGGTTATTAAGGTGTGTCAACCTCTGGTGGGTTATTAAGGTGTATCAACCTCTGGTGGGTTATTAAGGTGTGTCAACCTCTGGTGGGTTAAGGTGTGTCAACCTCTGGTGGGTTATTAAGGTGTGTCAACCTCTGGTGGGTTATTAAGGTCTATCAACCTCTGGTGGGTTATTAAGGTCTCTCAACCTCTGGTTTGTTATAAATCTGGTGGATTTGTTAATTTGATGCATCACGCAATTATGATTTCTGTGTGTAGTGTAAGTAAAGATCCACATGTGTGCTGCCTGGGAATGTTGCAGTGAATGATATGTGCAATATTAGGACGGGTCAGGGTTAAACATCGCTAGATTTGGCCAATAACTGCATGGATGACCGCATGGACAGCCTCACCCTTGACTAGTGGGAACAACCTTGCCCTTGGCTAGGGGACAAGCAACCTTGCCCTTGGCTAGAACAAACCTTGCCCTTGGCTAGGGGAACAACCTCGCCCTTGACCAATGGGGACAGCTTCGGCATTGACTAGGGGGGAAACATCCTCGCCCTTGGCTAGTGGTACAACCTATAAGAGGTCTCCTCTCTACAAGTGTTCCCATGGTGTAGTTCGCGAAACACTCGTGAAACTACTCGCCTGACGTTTCGCGAGCACTTTGTCCTGGGTTCGTATCCTGGCCGGGGAGGATTTACTGGGCGTCAATCCTTAACTGTAACCTCTGGTTACCCAACAGTAAAATGGGTACCTGGTTGTTAAACGATTTAGTAGAGTCGTATTCCTGAGAACATAGGATTAAGGACCTGCCCGAAACGCTATGTTAGTAATGATGGACAGGTGTAGTGTGAACGGGTTAGTGATGGTCTTTGTGCTTGCGGGGGTTGAGCTTTGACTCTTTGGTCCCGCCTCTCAACTGTCAATCCAACTGGTGTACAGATTCCTGGGCCTACTGGGCTACATATCTACATTTGAAACTGTGTATGGAGTCGGCCTCCACCACATCACTGCCTAATACATTCCATTTGTTAACTACTCTGACTAAAAAATCTATCTAAGGTCTCTGTGGCTCATTTGGGTACTAAGTTTTCACCCATATTAAATAGTTTGTTTTTGTCCACCCCTGTCAATTCCTCTGAGAATTGGTCGGAGTGGGATGGTAGGCGATATGTCAGATAATCTTGAAACAAATAAAAACAAGAATCAAGATGATCCAAGAGGGTGAAGAAATGGTGAAGAGAATGGCAATGGTGGACAGCAGTAACACACTTATTATTTAATTATTCAATAATAAATACAAAATCGTCCTTCACCTAAGGTAGAGGAAAGTCTACTTGGAAGGATTCAATTTACATGAGATTAAGATTAGGATACAAATATATCTGGCAATACGGTGTTGATGTCAGTGAAAAAGATAAGGAGTGTAAATTATGTAGTATGCCGCACGCCCACACCTTAGAACATTATGTATTGGTCTTGTCAACTTATTGACAACTATAGAAATAAGGAAATAAGTAGTGTACTACATCAAATTGTTTGGATGTGTGATAATGGTATGATAGACAGAATACTTAGAAAATACAAGAATTTTGCCCCAAGAGTGTAGCACTTATATGCTGTGCTTACTATATTAACCTGCAATGTTAAATGGGATTCTTGTATTGTGATTTGTGTATATTTACTCACTGAATTTGTGCGCCCCTTGAGGGACTTGAAGTAGAGGGGGGTAGAAATAGCCTAAGCTACTCTATCCCTTTGAGATGTATTTTTTTTCTTGTCTCAATAAACATACTTGAATTTGAACTTGGTATGTGGTAGTTAGTGTGGGTGGGTGGGTGTTAGTAATGGTGGGCGGTAGTTAATGTGGGTGGCCTGGGACAAGTGGGAGTAACCTAGGGCGACTACTGTGGGAGATCAATAGAAATGCGCCCAAGGCTAAGTGATCTACCTTGTGCTGGCTCCAGGAATCAATGTCCCCGCAGTAACTAGCAAACACAGTCCAAGTGTTTGTTGCCAGGGGGTTGGATGGGCGAGTAGTGCGGTGGGCAGGTGTCAGTGATGATAATTACCTAAGTGTAGTTACAGGATGAGAGCTATGCTCGTAGTGTCCCGTCTTCCCAGTACTCTGTCATATAATGATTTAAAACTACTGACTTGTTCCAACCGTCTGTCTGCAAAAGCAAATTTTCTTATATTTCTTCGGCAGCTTTGTCTAGTTAATTTAAATATATGACCTCTTGTTCTTGAAGTTCCAGGTCTCAGGAATTCTTTCCTATCAATTCATTGATTCCCGTTACTATTTTGTACATAGTGATCATATCGCCTCTTTTTCTTCAATCTTCAAGTTTTTGGCATATTCAATGCTTCTACTCATGGTGGGGTGAGCTAGTGTTGGTGGGTGTTAATTACAGTAGGTAGTTTCCCCACTACCCATAGTCAGGGACAGAAAACCTAGGCATTTGTTCATTTGATATATTACGCTATTGTGATTTCTGTGTATACTGCTAGGCATATTGTAGTCCCTAGGGGAGGGGGGGCTTTGTTTCCTACTGGTAGGGAACAGAGGCATTAACTGAAAAGAAAGTTGCCCAAATGCACTTCACTGTCCTGCCACGGGAATCAAACCCGGGTCCTTATGGTTGTCAACTAACTGGTCTAACCACTATGGCTACAAATATTTGAGATAGCTAATGAGCTTATAGTCAAAGTACTGTAGTATCTGAGAGCAAGATACAATGTTCCTGATTAGCCCTTTGTTCATATCATGATTATCATCATTTACAGTATCTTGTTGCCTCAGTTATCTACTGGTTCAACACAGACAATATTGTAGTATTCCACTGCATTGATCCCCATTCCCAAGACCTGCCAATACATTTGCAGTTCCCGTGGAACAGTAGTAAAACACTCGCCTGGCGCTTCGTGAGCGCTTTGGCCTGGGTTTCTATCCTAACCAGGAACGATTGACTGGGTGCCAATCCTTAACTATAGCCTTTGTTCACCCAGCAGTAAATAGATACCTGGTTGTTAAACAATTTGGCGGGTCGTATTCGGGGAAAAAATTAGGATCAAGGATCTGCTCGAAACGCTATGGGTGCTAGTGGCTTTACAAGAATGTAAGAACTCTTGTACTGTACTGTATAAATAAATAAAAAAAAAAAAATTATCTGATAGTAACAGACACCACTATTACTTCCAAGCTTTTGGCTACATACTAAATGCCAAGACAATACTCTATTAAAACAAATTTCTTTAGTTCATATTCATTTTCAAAATTTTATGATAAATATTGAAAATTTGGTGGTAGGTACAAAAATGATAAATTTCCAGATATCCAAATTTCACTCAAATTCAGATTGGGTCTAGAATGGTACATAATCTGAATTTTAGAGGTGCCTGTATTTCAGTTCTAAGTTCGGTTGGAAAAAAATCTGAAGGAATAATTGTGGGATGGGGAGAGGGGAGGGTGGGGGATTGAATTATACGCCTTCCTGCGATGGTGGCCTTAAGTCAATTATCTAGCTGATTCACTAGAACCATCTAGACCCTAATGCATATATGCTAGCTGATTTAATAAGAATTTCTTATTCTCAGCTTGCATACATTATACTGTAATATACATATTTTGGTTATGGATAATCATCATCAGTACTTCAATTCCCATTGAAACTATTTCCAGGTGTTTAAATATGTATTGATATTGTTTACTTATTGATATACAGGTTACTAAGACGACATCTCCAGCATTATTCAGAGATAAATTGTTTTGTGCTTCCAAGAGGCCAGCAATTTTTACTAAGACACCAACTTACTCACTGTATAGTGATTGGTTAAGTAATAATGTTTCCACCTGCATCACATTTAAAATACCTGTCACAGATTTCCAAACTTCTCCACTCAACCATCCAGTTATCTCACACATCTATCAGTAAGAGGGGTAATGAGAACCTTGCGCTTCTCAAAGCAGACATACAGGCAACATACATACAGACAGGACAACAATTGTCCTGTCATAATTTGAATTGCCACACACAGACTATACAGTAATTATAAAATATTCAAATACAGTACTATAATTAATTTTAAACAGAAACTTCAGCTTACCTTATTGTAGTTCATCATCTTGATTAATGTTACATATCTTGAAGTTAAAATTTTTTGAAAATTTACATAACCTAACAACACTAAAATTAACACTTAAAATTACTGTAAAGTACATGAGCTTGGCAAGGTCAGTTTTGACTGGTAGCTGCTGAAGCCTCACTGGTTGAAGGCCCTTGGCTTGTTTGTGAGGCATCACTGGTTGAAGGCCCTTGGCTTGCTTGTGAGGCCTCACTGGTTGAAGGTTCTTGACTTGCTTGTGAAGCCTCACTGGTTGAAGGTCCTTGGCTTGCTTGTGAGGCATCACTGGTTGAAGGCCCTTGGCTTGCTTGTGAGGCCTCACTGGTTGAAGGTCCTTGGCTTGCTTGTGAGGCATCACTGGTTGAAGGCCCTTGGCTTGCTTGTGAAGCCTCACTGGTTGAAGGTCCTTGGCTTGCTTGTGAGGCATCACTGGTTGAAGGCCCTTGGCTTGCTTGTGAGGCCTCACTGGTTGAAGGTTCTTGACTTGCTTGTGAAGCCTCACTGGTTGAAGGTCCTTGGCTTGCTTGTGAGGCATCACTGGTTGAAGGTTCTTGACATGAGTAAACTGTATTTTGTTGTCTGTAGTATTGGTTCTTCATCACCATCTTGGTCCTCCTCCTCTTCATCCACCTCACCAGTAACAGACTGGAGAATCTCTTCTTCGCTCATCACAACAAATCCTGGGACATTGACATCTCTTTCTAGCCATTCAACCACATTCTGTCTTTCAAAATTTTCACCAGCATTTCTGAAACACTTGCCAGATAACCCAAAGATTCGGAAAAATGGGCTTTGGGTAAGTGAACTTATACAGTATTTCTCAGAATCAAGCCCCTTAAATTTAGAATTTTAGTCAGAGCCATGACCCCAAATTGGGATAAATAACCATAGGCACATAGACTTTTGAAGAGGTCTGTGAACTCTGACCCTGCATTCTAAGCACGTCTACATATCTGCTCTGCTGAACACTAGTTGAACAAAGATGGCAGGTAAATTCATCCTCCAAAATGTTGTAATAAGAGATTTGCCAAATTCAGGTTGTATTGTACTTTCAAGACATCTTCTCTAAGCTATCTTTGGAAAAGATCAAAGCAAAGTTTAAATAGAATAAATAGCATCTATACTCTGGACACATAAGCCATCAGAAAATAAAACTTATTACCCAGGAACAATAATAGCCTTCCTGTTCTCAACAATGGTAACTATTTTGGTCATCATTAATTACATTGCTAATAGCATGTCAAGTTACACAGTTGAGGGTAGGAAGACTGGGGGAAAAGTTCTCACTATGGGCCCAGGAAATAAAACCAGTGTGAATGATTTAGTGATTTTAATAAAAACCTCTTAGAAATCATCCCCAGATAATGAGTTTAAACAGCATGATCAGTACTGGCTGGAGAACTTTATAAAGATACATAACAAGCCAAAATAATTAGTGAAGTGGAACAATAAATCAATGTTACAATAGAATTTAATCATAAAGTAAAATGAAGCAAGTTTCATCATCCTGAATAGCAAAATGTTTGCTTTTCCTTTTTGAATTACTGTGAATGATTTTATACACAAATTACAAAATTATCTAATAATATATTATGCTCCAATTATTTATGAATACATTAAACAAAAATTATGGATTAAAATGTAAAGATTTTTACACTTCCAAAAAAAAAAAAAAAGAGAAAACAATTTAGTGATGCCGAGCGTATTGCTCGACACTTGCCAGGTGTCGGGCGGGAGCAGTGACTAGGAGGTTGGGAAGGTGTTTCCTCTCGCCACCATAGTGTAATGTGTGATACCATATAACCTGTTAGTCATGGTGTTAAATCAATGAATTAATATTATACTATTAATATAACAACTAATCAGTCACTTTCTCTGCATGGTGTGCACTGGAGCACAAATGTGGCTTGGTCTGGTTTTTTAATTACTGTACAATGAACTCTTTTTTTTTTTTATAAATCAAACAATAAAATACATCCAAAAGCTTCAACTGGCACAGAAAAACACCGACAGTTCCTGACTGTTGACTCTTCTGTAATCTACTTATAATGAAAGGCAATGCAACAGTATACAGTATACTGGTAACTTGAGTACCAAGCAATAAGTAGCAAAATATTTAAGAGAAATAAAACTTGTACCAAATCCTTACATCCTCCCTAAGACAAGTTTGTATTTGTTGTTTACATGATGGCAATGTAAATTAAAATTAAAATAAAGGAATTCATTAAGATATTTAAGGTAGAAAACAAGCTTTAGTCATTTAATATCTGTATTCCTTCTTATGCTGCCAATTACGTTTGGTGTGGAAAGTTATCACTTCAGAACTAGAAATAATCATATATAAATCTTATTTTAAAAATCTATACAAAGACTGTTCTCTCTCTCTAATGTACTGACTACCTATCATAAGCAGTAAATACAATATTTAAAACCAATATTGGCACTTTGCTGAACATTTCCTGTTCACCAGCTTCAACACAGTGTACATGTACCCCCATCATCGTGTACAATACTTGGCAAGCTCAGTCATTCACCTACATTAAAGCTTCAATTTAGCTGTCCCTGATGCATGTAGCTGCACAAATTACATAATAAAGGCCAATGTCTGACTCTCAACTTATCTGCAGCATAAATTTTTTTTAATACATGTATTTAATAACAGTCAAAGAAGTCAAATATTAATAAATTGATTACTAAAGAAACTTGGCAAGATTAATATGACTCAGACATTTCCCTTAAATTAAAACTTAAATTAAAACTTATGTATTTCCTTAAAGAAACCAGGTATCATTTTGTTTTGAACAATGTGTACAAGGATCATATATCATCCAAGGCAAGTTAAATTACTTTTTGATCAAGCTATGTAAATAACCTTTCTCTAATGAGATCTGACATATTTTTATTATAATTTAAAAGATCCTTTTCACTGCAATCTCAAGCTCAAACAAACAAAATCAGCTCATTTTTTCTTAAACTTAATATACGATATCTTTTTTAATTTTGCAGTTATACATGATCACTTCGTATGGAATTTTATCAACATGAAATTTTAATTTGAGCAATGGCCAAATTCAGTAGACCACTTCACTGTCTGACAAGTATGACTTCTTTTAACCATAAGCTGGAACTATTTAGGAACAATAAACAATTATGTCACATCTTTCATAGATTTTTTGTGGAGGAATTGCAGAGATGTCAAGAACAAGTGCACATGGTAGTGAAAATCTGCCATGCCTCCAAACTGCCGGAATGGAATGGCATTTCATCAATGGTAACATAACAATAAGGCACATATGAGGTTGGTAAGCCTGAAAGTTCATTCATGGAAGTCAGTCCATTTCAGAATACAAGAAATGGTATTTCTAGTAGGAATATGTTCTTGTACAGATTGTCTCTTGCATCTCTCAAATAATATTTCAGTACAGTATATTGTTAACTAAGATTATTATTTGAGATAATAAATGGAACAGTATCTTAAAATATGCCACTATTAAAATTAATAATTTTTGGTAATCACTAAAGAAAATTGTAACTCGTAACTACAGAAAATGAAAGTTCAAATCCCTGACTTAGATGAATGTACACTGGCTCACATGTCAATAAAGAGGCACTGGACGCAGGCAGAAGTGAGAGCTGTAGACTGGTCAGACTAGTAGAGAAGTCTGACAACCAGTAGAGTCTTCCAACTACACCTTGGTGATGCGGCCAATCACTGGTGGAGCGGACGCTCGCTGGAGACGCTACAGTAGTAACAAGAAATGTTAATACTTGTCATGTCAATATTCCCAACATTATTATTATTCATAAGTATTCTTAATGTTTATAAGATTTTGAAAAAAACAAACTAAATAACTACCTTGTAGATGCATGACAAGATCAATAAATTACAGTAATTAGTACAGGTATTTGTAGGTACTGTAACACCTAACAGAAGCAAACTGGCAATCTGATTACATGGCTTATATGACTTGCCATGATTTAAACAAAAGTCACAAGAAAAAATGCATATACAAAAGGATGGTAAGCTCATATATATTTTTTTTGTCTAAATTGGCAATAAGTGTAGGTATATTTACCTCAACAAAGCCTGCCGTCACCATTGGTCTGTGGGAAGCAGTGCCATGGAGAAGAGAAAATGGTTAGCCACACGTGAAAGCAAAGAGGCACAGCATGATATAGTGCACACGAACACAACACAGGTTACATTCATCACAGCACACAACAACAGGCTCAAAAATGCACCACCTAACTGTATCAAACAGTATACATTCAACAAAACCGGTTTAACGTGCTGTACTACACAGTACAATACTCATACAGTATAACTATGAACATCATGCAAGATTATGATTGTGCAACCTTTGTCAAAATAATCAAGTACTGTTGTGACATTAAGTGCTATACAATACTGTATATGGCTATTAAATGTGTTCTTAATTTATTTAACATAATTTATTTATTTATTTTTGCTTGTTTTTAGCTTGTGGAGTTCTCCTTGATAGTTCGGTTTTTGGTAGCAATTTTCACCAGGTGGAGTCTGTCTTGGGACGCCTACCTTTCTACGTGCCTAACTCAGTAGATGGCACACACACAATGCTTCCAACCACATGGGGGTTTCTATAGGCCATTGCTCCTCGAACCTCTCTGAGGAGGAAAAGGCCAGGTTCTGGCTCATGGTTCCCAGTAGTTTAGAACTCCAATCGAATTGACTGATGCCACAGTGTAATATATGCACATCAGCCCGGAATAGCTCCGGGGAGCAGGAGGGGCTCAATACAGAAAAGTGAAATAGAATATATTTTGTAAGTAAAAATGTATATTTTTATGACTTGGCATGGAGTTATACTGTACTTTTTTAATTAATAGACATCCAGCATCCAGTTATGTTGAAAATCTTGTAGTTACAAAGGTTTTCATGCTACACTAAAACCATTCCAAGTTTTATACAATATACTGTATATCTATTAAGAGTAGAATTCTGATTTTTATTATATATATATATATATATATATATATATATATATATATATATATATATATATATATATATATATATATATATATATATATATATCTACGTTAATTTTAACTCCAATAAAAAAAAATTGACCTCATACATAATGAAATGGGTAGCTTTATCATTTAATAAGAAAAACATTTGAGAAAATATATTAATGCATGAAAACTTGGCTTATTAGGCAAATCGGGCCTTGGATAGTAGGCTGAGAAGCGCGTTCTGGCTATTAGGTACGACATATATATATATATATATATATATATATATATATATATATATATATATATATATATATATATATATATATATATATATATATATATATATATATATATATATATATATAAAACACACACACACTTTGTGTACTACTATATATATATAGTAGTACATTTATCTTTAATTTAATGACAATATTTTCAGCAATTTTAAATTAATATTTCCAGAAAAGATAACCATGGAGGCACAGGGAAAGTACAAGAACGTGATGTATCTATGAGTAAATATGGAGGCCGTACAATGTGAGTATATATATATATATATATATATATATATATATATATATATATATATATATATATATATATATATATAATATATATATATATATATATATATATATATATATATATATATATATAATTAACGTAGATATATGACCGAACCTAACCAACCCTACCTAACCTAACCTAACCTATCTTTATAGGTTATGTTGGGTTAGGTAACCGAAAAAGGTAGGTTAGGTTAGGTTAGGTAGGTTAGGTCGTCGAAAAAACATTAATTCATGAAAACTTGGCTTATTAGGCAAATTGGGCCTTGCATAGTAGACTGAGAAGTGCGTTCTGGCTACTAGGTACGACATATATATATATATATATATATATATATATATATATATATATATATATATATATATATATATATATATATATATATATATATATATATATGTCGTACCTAGTAGCCAGAACTCACTTTTTGGCCTATTATGCAAGGCCCAATTTGCCTAATGAGCCAAGTTTTCCTGAATTAATATATTTTTTCTATTTTTTTTTCTTATGAAATGATAAAGCTACCCATTTCATTATGTATGAAGTCAATTTTTTTTATTGGAGTTAAAATTAACGTAGATATATGACCGAACCTAACCAACCCTACCTAACCTAACCTAACCTATATTTATAGGTAAGGTTAGGCTAGGTAGCCAAAAAAAGCTAGGTTAGGTTAGGTTAGGTAGGTTAGGTAGACGAAAAAACATTAATTCATGAAAACTTGGCTTATTAGGCAAATCGGGCCTTGAATAGTAGGCTGAGAAGTGCGTTCTGGCTATTAGGTACGACATATATATATATATATATATATATATATATATATATATATATATATATATATATATATATATA
This sequence comes from Procambarus clarkii, assembly GCF_040958095.1. Lineage (NCBI taxonomy): Eukaryota > Metazoa > Arthropoda > Malacostraca > Decapoda > Cambaridae > Procambarus > Procambarus clarkii. The sequence continues at coordinate 7,962,749 of NC_091238.1, read as the reverse complement.
TATATATATATATATATATATATATATATATATATATATATATATATATATATATATATATATATATATATATATATATATATGTCGTACCTAATAGCCAGAACGCACTTCTCAGCCTACTATTCAAGGCCCGATTTGCCTAATAAGCCAAGTTTTCATGAATTAATGTTTTTTCGTCTACCTAACCTACCTAACCTAACCTAACCTAGCTTTTTTTGGCTACCTAGCCTAACCTTACCTATAAATATAGGTTAGGTTAGGTTAGGTAGGGTTGGTTAGGTTCGGTCATATATCTACGTTAATTTTAACTCCAATAAAAAAAATTGACTTCATACATAATGAAATGGGTAGCTTTATCATTTCATAAGAAAAAAAAATAGAAAAAATATATTAATTCAGGAAAACTTGGCTCATTAGGCAAATTGGGCCTTGCATAATAGGCCAAAAAGTGAGTTCTGGCTACTAGGTACGACATATATATATATATATATATATATATATATATATATATATATATATATATATATATATATATATATATATATATATATATATATATATATATATATATATATATATATATATATATATATATATATATATACATATATATATATAATGTCGTACCTAGTAGCCAGAACGCACTTCTCAGCCAACTATACAAGGCCCAATTTGCCTAATAAGCCAAGTTTTCCTGAATTAATATATTTTCTCTAATTTTTTTCTTATGAAATGATAAAGCTACCCATTTCATTACGTATGAGGTCAATTTTTTTTTATTGGAGTTAAAATTAACGTAGATATGTGACTGAACCTAACCAATCCTACCTAACCTAACCTAACCTATCTTAAAAGGTTAGGTTAGGTTAGGTGGCCGAAAAAGTTAGGTTAGGTTAGGTTAGGTAGGTTAGGTAGTCGAAAAATAATTAATTCATGAAAACTTGGCTTATTAGGCAAATCGAGCCTTGCATAGTAGGCTGACAAGTGCGTTCTGGCTACTAGGTACGACATACATATATATATATATATATATATATATATATATATATATATATATATATATATATATATATATATATATATATATATATATATATATATATATATATATATATATAAAACACACACACACTTTGTGTACTACTATATATATATAGTAGTACATTTATCTTTAATTTAATGACAATATTTTCAGCAATTTTAAATTAATATTTCCAGAAAAGATAACCATGGAGGCACAGGGAAAGTACAAGAACGTGATGTATCTATGAGTAAATATGGAGGCCGTACAATGTGAGTGAACCCACGTCTCTGGTCGAGTCAGTACCACCTGTGCCATGGCAGTCCAGGAGGTACAGGTTCAGTACCATTGTATGGCCTCAATATTTACTCAACCATCCAGGATGGCTTTATCAAGAAACCAGTCTACAAGACTGACTTCAAGAAACCAACTTTGTCTTGGATTGCACTGTACAATAAACATGCAGTCTAGAAGAAAACTATATTTACTATTTTCATAAGAGATAATTTCATTCCAAATTAAAAGTTTTTTGACATGCTTATATTTACACTATAAAGAAAATTATAATTTAAAGTACTTGGTAGTATGTATACTGAAAGAAACAAACAAGATAGAACAAATAGCTTGAGGCAGAATACGGTAGAACCTTGCTTGTATGATATATGTGGGGGAAGACTCCATTCATCCCATGCAAACTTTTGCATCACCTGATGAATGACAAGTTTAAGGTGAAATTGTTCCAATTTCCAACTTAATCTAACCAAAATTATCTATAATAACCATGCCTTACTAAAATTAGTTTAGCTCAAAAGGCATGGCTAAATGGTAGGGACAAAATATAGTATCGTGTCATCCCATAATATATGCTATTCCATAAATACCTATTCCATAATAAAGTAAAACATGAAGTGTAACCTCAAAAATCCAGACTTTAATAATGAAAACCTCAAAAACCTGTTAAGATATGGAAACCAGAAAAATACTGTACAGTACTTCAATGTTCAGAGCAGGGAAGCAAACTTGCAAGTACCAGTACTGTACAGTACTTAGCTTCTCTTTCTGGCACGTTTCTTTCGCTGATTTCTTCCTAGAATGGTTCTGTTCTGGATCACTATCCATCGTGGAGTAAGCGCAGATAGTACTGTATCTAAAGCCGCACCTAAGAAATATAGCCACGGAAAATAGGCGAAATGTTCACACGTTTGCGACACAAGGGAAGGCAAGACCGGTCACGACGGTGGAGCAAAAACAATGGGCCTACGGCGTGGGTTGCACCACCTGGGTGCCACATGACCTAGCAAGGAAAATGGGAAGACGTTGTCGCGCAGTTTAAAATCAGTCCCCCAAAAATCGGATAAAACCCCGATTTTTAGCAAATATATTAACTGAACACGCAATGCTGCATCGTTACTGGACATTCGTCTACTAAATGGACGACGCAATTCTGCATCGTTACCGAACAAAAGTGTTTATTAATAAGTATTTCTTAAATATTTATCTTTAATTAGTTTTTCTTTTCTGTACAGACTATAAATAAAATTCCATAGTATTTACGGAAGGTATAAATAATATACCTTCCACCAAACTTTTTTTTACCAAGTCATAATATTTCAAAACATTCTTTAGTCTTCTTCTTCACTTGGTTTCTCTTTAAAGATTTTACTATTTCCTAAAACACTGCACAAAAATTATTTTAATTCCATCACCATTTCATTTTGGCAATCTTGCACAAAGGTCCCCCATAAATGTATCTATAATCTTACCACCATCTTCCTCTTACCTCATTCACCACCTCTCTACTTACTTACTTCTCCAAATCCTTCTCTATCATCACACAACTTATCTTCTCTATTATCCTTGTCCTCACCTCCTTGTCCTTGTCCTGCAGAGCACCAACTGGAGGTTTCTCATCAAGAGGGCACAGCAAGTCAGTCAAATTCCAAGTCAGACTTAGATTTCTTGCGCTTGAGAGAAAACTGGGATTTTTTGGGCATCTGAAATTAATGCAGAAAGTACTTTACCATATTCTTACGGCATCACACATCGTAAACAAAAAATTTTTGGTAGGTTTTAAGGAAATTATTATTAAACAACAACTAAGGAGAATTTCTTGTACACAAAATAAAGAAAACTATATTAAAGATGTGAATAATTTATAGAGTAATCTTCTTCGGAGCTTAAGATATAACCAGAAACCACTAAAAAATATACAGAAATCAATTACAAAGAAAATCTTGAAACTAACCTTGACTTTAGCTGAGGTGGTTAGAGGAGTGTACCCAGATGCAGCTTCTAATTCTCTCTTTTCCTGGACTACAGAACGCCCAACCAACTCCTTGAAATGTGTGTTGAGGTGTCGTCTTAGGAGTGTTTTACCACAAGGTATTGAAAGGAGTGATGCAAGAAGCTCAGATGTGAAGCGGACTTCATAAACCATTAGTGCTCCATGAACTCCTGATTGACAAAAAGAATAATCATCTTTTTTTTCTTGTATATAATCATAGTAAAATTCTCTATCAGTTTATTTATATCTCTGGCAACTCCTTAACTCCAGGAACTTCTCTTTATTTCCTCTTCAATATTGACAAGACATTTAATATGTATACTTCCCTGCTTTGTTCTATTAAAATGTTGAGTAACCTTCAATTTCTTCAGTCACTTTTATCTAACTCCTAAACACTTTACTTCTGAACTCTCATCACTCAAATTTATCTTCACATTTCAAGCCAGTTTCATATACTGCACTGTCCTTCCCGAACTCTTCTTCCCTTCACCCAAATCTCATAACTTTACACTTGTTGAAACTGAACTCTACTAAGCATTTACCTGCCCAGATTTGTTGTTTACTTAGGTCTTCCTGTAGTATTGTGCAATCTCACTCACCCCTTATGCTTTTTATCAGTTCTGTATCATTTGCAAATATTATTATGTAAGACTTTACCTGTCAGGATAGTAATCCATATACTTCATGAACAATGACATTTCTCCCATCACTATGGCCTATTTTCTCTTTATCAAGTACTCTGTAACCCATTCCTGTCCAGTAGGTGGGGTGGAATACCAAAGTCATTATATCTTCCCCAAGAGATGCTTACAAAAGCCCTACTGTGCATGTCGCATCTGCCTAATAACACAATGCACGTCCAAGGACACAGTGGTATTTTAACTACAGGAATCAGCCAACTCTCAGAGCTCAGAATAGCTTCAATACATAACAATGTACAGTAACACCTACAGTACATTCAACTAACCTGAGCCTCTTAGATTGGGAGCATATTCAGAGAGGTCAACGGTTCGTAGCCATTCCATGACCCGGTGATTTGTCCAAAGGGCAACTTCAGCCTGCTGTTCTAATTCTCTGACCCTCATCTGGCACTGAACGACGTTTCAGCACAGAAGGATCAAAGTTGTGCTCTCGTAACACCTATAAAATTAATTTAAAATTTTTAGAATCAAATGTTGTGTAATGTTATTTTGATTGTTTAATATATACATATATGTACTGTACTGTATAGGGTAATGAATACTTTGACACGTCCAGTACTCTGACCAATTCATATAAGTGAATTGTGTCAATGAAAACGAACTCCTGGTCTGTGGCTACTGAATTGCTGTTGGGACATTGAATGTAAACAGCTATGGCTACCAATGTCTTAACAGTCTGGTAGCCATTTGGTCAGAGTACAGAGTACTGGACTTGTCAAGGTGTTCATTACCCTTGTCAGTCTAAGGTTTGAACCTTTCATGAGAGGAAGCTCTCTCTGATATACAGTATAATATATATATAAATATTTTTTACACATATTTGTAATAATAACAACACTTATGTACTAACCTGAATACCTCGCTTTAAAGATGTGACATGTAAGAGGTTAGAGAGACGGAGGAAAGACAAGTCATCGTATGTCAAGCAGTTGAGAACTCTACCATCAATGCGAGCTTCACTAAAGGAATCTTTATACTGAGGTAAACCCACATCATCCAGCCACCGCAATACCCAGGAATGGTCTAATCGAGCTAATGGAGTATTAATTTGGTCCCCAGACAGTCTTGCCGCAATTGCTAATTGTAATTTTTTTCGATGTAGCGGATGGCGAATGCCAAGCTCTCGTTCCAGTTGTTGTTGTGTAGCTCTAGACAAATGGTGTCCAGATGACGACCAAGCACGAACACCTGAACAATACTGACTCAGTCCAAGAGCACCAAACCATGCTTCTATAGTCTCTATGCTCCATCCAGTAAAGGCTTCATTTGGCCTGGAAACAAAATCAATGAAATATAAGAATGAAATTTGGTAAACATATTTATGTGGTTCAGCATGAATGTGATGAAGACTCAGATGAGAAATTATGCTTACATGCTACAGGAAGTTGGCCTACGGAAACCCTGAATTGCTAATAAAGGTTCGCTGACAAATGTCACTTCCAATTCAACCTGCATTATAATTTAAGTCACACAGATATCATAAAACTAAGAAGCATCTAGTTTAGGAGTAATGAAACAGTAAGCAGTACCCAATGAGAGTGGGAAGTAATGATTACCTATGGCCTGTGGGCCCCATGAGGTTCCTTCATTACCAAATCTATTTCTTTATTGTTAAACTCCTGATGAAATTAAATCTTAGCTCTTCACTACCTTAGCTACTGTAGCTGGCTTTTCTATAACCTTATTAAAGAACCATCAGTGATAGAAAAGATACACACTTGACTGCCACTAAAGCTGTATTTCCTGGGCTGCCAAAGCCAGCCTGTCTACTCCAGAATATTCAAACTTGCATATATTTTACATTTTCAAGATTAAATCTACAAATGGAAAACTTACTCTTTAAAAGAGGTTGTAGGAGATGTCCAGCCAAGGCGGGCAGAAGCAGTGGCTCTCATTCCTCCTCGTCTGAAATCTCCTTCCCCCAGGTCACTGTCAAGATGACCAGAACTGCTACGACGCAACCTGCACAAATGTAATAATACCAGAAGTAATGCATCAGGTAAAACTAAAAATATCAGCTATATCTCACTAACGGTAAAGAAAACTAGGTATCAACATATACTCACCTAATTGTGCTTGCGGGGGTTGAGCTTTGGCTCTTTGGTCCCGCCTCTCGACTGTCAATCAACTGGTGTACAGATTCCTGAGCCTACTGGGCTCTATCATATCTACATTTGAAACTGTGTATGGAGTCAACCTCCACCACATTCATATACACATTTTCAGAAGGATGAAGAGGTATCCTTCTGAAGATATATTATTAAATATGAATGTACTTAAGGAAATTCTTGTCTTAATCTTTCCTTCGTGGTCTGACACTATCACATTGTTCATCACATGTTAATTTCTTCGTGATTTACACATACACATATGCAGGATGTCAGTCCCGCATATTAACCCTTGTACCACAATCACATAAAAGTCAGATCCAGAGTCTCAGAAGTCTCCACACAGGCTGCGGACGATAATCTCAACCCCAATTTACATTTTACATGACTCCCTCTTATATTCAGGCACTAAATTATGGTCAACCCATTCAAATTCCTAACCTTAACTCTAACATTCCTAATAACATACAGTAAAGGTAAGAACTGAAATCTGAAATACAGTATTTCTGAATTCATATTGGATTATTGGGGCTTCCAAATTCTGTACATAGGTATGAACCTATGAGATGTGAATTTGGGTGAATGGAAGATTAGGGTACGTAAAAACCTTCCACGGAATATGTAGCTATCTAGTTGTGACTCATCTGGTCATGATACAGTAAATAGCTACATTTTAACAACTTAATACAGTACACCGTATATCTGTTTTCACAATTTGTTACTGTACTTGTTTGTACATAGTAAGAATAGTAAGCATTCTTACTATGCTTAACAATCTTTCATATAAAGCTTATCCACTGTTTCCAGACAGATTCCTCCCATTCAAGCAATAATAATGATGACAAATTTGTACCAGATTTACTAACCTGGTAAATATTTTTTTGATGCCTGTTGCCTTGGGGTGTGTGGGTGGAGACCTATGGCCAGTGAGGGTATTGCACCGTGGAGATGATGATGCAGACTGTACCACCCCATCCACCTGTGGGTAGTAATCTCCTTCGGAAAGGTCATCGATCATCTGCATTTCAGTCTCCGCTGTAGAAATCACAAAACTGTCTTGAATTCTTTTCAGAAATAATAATAAATTATACAAGACAATTACAGCATTGCTGACACAAAATAAATTATACAATCACTACAGCCTGTTAATATTTAAAACTGTCCACACACAATGCAGCCATGTATTTGGTATTAAATATAAAAAATTAAGTGATGAATATAATGAAATGCCTTTCTCTGGGCTTGGTCTTAAGAACTTCCCTAAGCTTATGCACGGGATAATACTAGTCAGATTAACTAATGCCAGGTAACAAAAAGACTTTACCAAACTGGAACAAGGGACCTACTTCTACTGCCTCTATTGGATGAGGAGGATAGGGAGCTATGAGATTCAACTATTCTAGGTAAACTGCACTAAAGAAATAACAAGGCCACAAGACACCTGAATTCCCTCTGAAAAATAATTTGGAAAAGTGCAGAACTTTCAACGTGTGGTCTCTTTCCTACTTGCCACCAGGTGGCATCCAAACCATCACTAGCCTCAGGGCTATGCTAACCCTCACTCACTACCCCAGGAGAAGAAAGATGTGCAGAAGCATCGTCCAGACTGCTTCTAATTCCTGCACAATAATGAAGGCACACATCAACACCAGACACCAGAGTTCCTTCCCATTGTGAAGGCTGGTGGCCAAAACCCGTCGGTCCACAACTTATTTGAGTGAAGGACCCACAAGCTGTCATCACACAGAACTCTTAGAAAGTCCAAGGAGGAAACTTTCAGATCAGGGGACTGCAGGGTGATGGGGAGGGGGGTCTTTAAGAAGATATTCCTGAGCCTGTAATATTTCTTGACTTGCCCTTATTGTGCACATGACTTGCTTTACTGCTATCCTTATAACTTTTGTAAATGGTCAACAATTATTTGCTCAGTTCTGGTGATAGAACAATCATCAATTCTTTACACCAACCTGTTACCAGTCTGCCCACTAAGCAATACCCTTGGATACTATTAAAGGACTTGATACTAAACACAAGAGGATTTCCAAATTTAAAATACTGTACTTTAAATAGAACACTAGAAAATAGAACACTGGAAAGCCACTCATTTTCCTGCCTTGCTTTCATTGGGTTATTATGGGCCACAAGGCATTCTTCCCTTACATTTGAATCTTTTGGCAGGATTCAGGCTCTGGGGTCTTGGCATCCTCCTTTCTGCAATTCTCCTACTTCTGGAGTCTTCTTTTGAACACAAAACATAAGTTCACTTCTCTGTTTTCTGTCTCTGCTAACTGTAGTTAATCTTGCCTAACGAAGTGACCAAGCAGTCTATGATCAGAAATAAGGCGTTGAGTGTACATGAAATGCTCCTTTATAAGCCAGGCACTTACATGCCCTCCATTTGTTCTAGCCTACTGAGTGCCATGTCTGGGTTCGGGATTTTAAAGCGAGGCGAGAGTGATTACTATTCCCTTGTACACAACTTGTGCTGCCACTTGGTGGTGGTGCTGGTGTTGACCACACATTCATCTGACATTTGGTAATTACCAGTAGATGAGCATTACTTGAGAGAAAGAAAAGAACGAAAGAAAGAAAGAGAGAAAGAAAGAGAAAGAAAAGGATGAGAGACAGACAGACAGAAAGAAAGAAAGAAAGAAGAAAGTCTAAGAAAGTCTAAGAAAGAAGTCTAAGAAGAAGTCTAAGAAAGACTTAAACAAAAATTAGCAAATACACAAATATTTATCTGATGGTTATCCTTACTCAATAATTGTTAGGACAAACATAATTAACTACAATGAGTTTTGGAGTCATTTGGTAATAATACATTTCAATATACTGAACTGTACAATGTATACATTATATCCTTAAGCAATATGCTACTTTATTTATCTACCTGACCTGGCTATTGTACAACTTCTCAAACTTGCCAGTTTTTCCAGCATGCATAATTAATCTCAAGGAAACTTCAGGCAAGTCACGTTATAAAATCCACTTAATAGATTAACACTAACATGCATCTTGCAAACATCAGGACATTATAAATATACAAGAAAAATGCTTATTCTTATAGAGTTTTTGAAGCACAATTATCATATTATTACTGCTGTAAACTAGAACTAACTACAAAGTAAGCATTATTTTTGTCATTGCAGATTTGAGATATTTCCACAAAATTGTTCTATGCAAAAATCCATGCATGAATAATACCTGTAACATAGATGCATAGCGGCTTGGTCCTGAGCAGTCATGGAGGGTGAATATCATAAAACAGTAAATGCATACCTTGATCTCTATCTCTCACAACTAGTACATCATCTTCCAAGAAAAATGATGAATACAAAAATTCTGGTGCATACTGAGAATGCTGCAAAGTGAAGGATAAATGCAGGCTATTAAACACAGCATACTAGTGACTATTGTGTGGTAAGTGGGTGCTGGTCTTGCAAGAGCATCTACGAAGGGATAGTGCATAAAAGAGATTGTACCAGGAGATAAAGGCAGTAATTTTGTTTTTATTTTTTCAGTGATATTCCTACATGGGCCCTAAGCATCTGGCTGGCCCACAAAGTGTTACTTGTTTCTTGTTTCTGTCTTAGGTGGTGTATGAGTATTTATGACTTATATATTCATTTCTGTAAGATTATGCTCAATGTGTTTAACAACAACTGCTGTTGAATCGTAGTTGAAACCTTATTTGGTTTGTAACTCTGCACTGTGTTAAATAATGTTCCAGGGATCTGTCGGGCATTTCTCCACAGTGCTGACATTTCGGCAGGAAGTATTGCTGAAGGAAAAATACTATAAACAAAAGCCAGTATTCCATCAGAATGTAACTACGAATTGTCAACACCAAGGAAAAATACCAAACTTGTTGGCAGACAGGATGCATTGTTATAACATTAAGTTTAAGTTCCATGTTATAGATAATATGAAAGAAAATGGCAATAAGGAAGCTGCACTTTAAAATCACTTTCAATAAATATTTGATGCTCTTTCTCAAAACAATAATGTTAAAACACAATACATTACCTATTCAGCAAACACATGTAAAATTCTTTGTAAATTTAAGAATTTACAAAGAATGAAGATTAAATAACTCAAAAGACCATAAATACCAGGGACTATTAAGCCTTCATATAACTAGGGTTAGCCAAGTAAAACATATGCAAGTATGTTAGTATTGTGTGAGATATGAGCATGTAAGGAAGGCCAACAACTCATGTAGTGTGAGTATAACAGGAACATACAACTTGGGAGACAGAGGCAGTGTCTGCACGACAGCAAACTGCACCGCTGAAGGAGCTTCAGTCAAGGGCATTCAAATATTTGTGAAAGAACATTAACATTAACTTTAGATTTATTATCATATCAAGTTATTATCATATCTCATGCTGAGGAAAACATACTGAGAGCACGGCAGTCATTTAAGAGGTATTTACAAGTTATATGCAACACAAAAGGCTCTATTACTTTGACAGTTCTTGGGCCACCTGCACACAGTTCATGCTGTACTGGTTGGCAGGCTCACCTCACACCTGCTGCCATTATCAGATGCAAGAGAGATTAACAGATGCATCATCCTGTATTTATGCTCTAGTGCCATATGAACAATATGTATACTTCTGTACTTATGCTCTAGAACCATATGTACATATGTATACTTCTGTATTTATGCTCTAGAGCCATATGAACAGATGTATACTTCTGTATTTATGCTCTAGAACCATATGAACATATGTATACTTCTGTATTTATGCTCTAGAGCCATATGAACATATGTATACGTCTGTATTTATGATCTAGAGCCATATGAACAGATGTATACTTCTGTATTTATGCTCTAGTATGATATGCACAGGTAACATCTGTATTCATAATCTAGAACAAAATAAGGCCATCTTACAAATCTTAATTCATCTCATAACCACAAACAGCTGTCAGAGACTTTGCAGTAGAAAATAATGATAATATTCACAAATGTTCAACACATATGGGATATCTAGTAATCTGGACTAATTATCCTTACATTTCTGACATAGGAACATAAGAATTATGGAGCACATTAGTAGGCCTGTTGGCCCATATTATGAGGGGTCTCATTTAAATCCACCCCTTTCACTCATATACCAATCCAATCTATATTTGAAAGCTGGTAAGCTGTTTGAATCATAATACTAGTTGGCAGCCAACTCCACTTATCGATAAATCTATTTCAAACCTAGTACAGTACTTCTTTATACCCTTTCTAAAACTAAAGTCCTTCTGTTTGTATCCATTGCTGTGGGTTGACAGTTTAAAAACCTTTTCTATAACCACACAAATATTTTTACCCGTATCTCTCTATTTCTAAGTGTCTATATTTATATCTCTATATCTACCTCTCTTCATTTGTCTCTCTATCTCACTCTATCCCTCTATATTTATATTATCTATATCTAGATTTGAATTTGTTTTTGTTTGCATTTAAAAACTATGAAGCTGATCAGAATCCCAAATTTAAGTACGTACCGTCACTGAAGATAATTTAAATTCCAAATACGTACTCCAAGTAATAAATAATTTGCATTTTATCATCATTTTCTACTACAGTAACTGAGGACCCAGGGGGAGAGGAGGGAGAGTTCCAGAGTTGCACTCATGCATGATCACCACCGTCACCTAAGTTGGGGGCCGAAGTGCTCCGTTTTCCCGCCACACGGAATGGAAGGAAGTGAAATCCTTTACCGAACATGACGCCCTTAGATCGTCCTGAAGATGGTGCTCCATGGTTGTTTTCTCCACACACTCCAGCCTCTCTTTGGCGGGGAACTGTGCCAAACTGGTCAATTTTTCGTCTAGCATTTGGTGGTGGGGTCTGCAAAATGCAAAAGACATTGTGCAAATTTAAATATTTTTCACTGTTCCCCAGCGTGCATGATAATCTATACAGTGAGAAAAAGCTGGTTAGTTTGAAAATATACGAAGTAATTGTGTATGATATATGAAGTAATAGCATGGCTCAAGAGAAGTGTATGATATATGAAGTAATAGCATGGCTCAAGAGAAGTGTATGATATATGGTGCAGTAGTGTGGCTCAAGAGAAGTGTATGATATATGGAGCAGTAGTGTGGCTCAAGAGAAGTGTATGATATATTGTGCAGTAGTGTGGCTCAAGAGAAGTGTATGATATATGGTGCAGTAGTGTGGCTCAAGAGAAGTGTATGATATATGGAGCAGTAGTGTGGCTCAAGAGAAGTGTATGATATATGATGCAGTAGTGTGGCTCAAGAGAAGTGTATGATATATGGTGCAGTAGTGTGGCTCAAGAGAAGTGTATGATATATGGGGCAGTAGTGTGGCTCAAGAGAAGTGTATGATATATGGTGCAGTAGTGTGGCTCAAGAGAAGTGTATGATATATACAGTAGTAGTAATGTTAATCCTGTGTATGAGACATATATCTATACAATACCCTTTGTTTATTGTACAAAGTAAAAGATGGTGAAAAATTAATATACTGTACAGTATATTGAGGTTGTATAATGGAATATGACTTAAGCATTTACACATCAGCTGAGGTATAGGAATATCTTACCCTTGGTGGCATGAACTCGCGCGTATCATGTGAGGCTACTGGTGATGAGGCAGGTGAAGCAGTGGTGGGTTGAGCGGGGGACTTGGTGGGTGAGGAGGCTGGGATTGTGGACAGGGTTGAGATGCTACTTGGAGAAGGGGAGTTGGTCAGCTGGGCTGCAAGCTGGACACATATTTCAAGTTAGCATCACACCCAGGTTAACATATCACATTTTATGTAAATTTTAATAAAATATTGCATGTTAATTTGATGTTTTTCTATAAATATATAAATACAAAAAATGTACACCATAATAAAGTGCATATTGTTATTGTCATTAAAATACAACATAAGATGGACGTCATTGCGTTAGTAATGATTCAAGGTCGTGCTCTAAATGCAAGGAGAAAGAAATACATATCCTGTATAGATGTTATACACCTGAGTAACTAGAGGTACTGTACTACCAAGTTGTTATTTGGGATAATGAGTACAGTAACAGTAATATATATAACCACATACTGTATACAATTCCAGGGATATATATTTAAAGGGAGACAATGTTATGGTGAATATAGAATAATATGCAAACTCCATTAAACTCCATTATAATTGGTGTAGAGATGGGTAAAAATATACAATTATACAATCACATACAGTCTGTGACTTATACATCAGGCTGCGAGCAGCTGAATCAAACATCGTGGTTGTACAATCACCAAACGAAAGGCCTGGTCAGAGACTGGGCCACAGCGACGTTGATCCCCAAAATCAACATAAAGTTGACTTTGCAGTTAGAAAGACAGGAGAAATAACTGAATCCCCGATTAAGGTGACCACTTGCTATAAAACCAAATATTATAATCATAACACACTATGCCTCATTTAAGATATAGCTGTAATTAACAGGATAGCCAATTATCCTTCTGCAAATCAATAGTTAGCTAATTAACTACTATATGGTAACCCTACCTACTACAACAGTCAGTGGAGAAGGTGAAGTTGCTTAAAGCTGCTAATTGAGAACACTAGATAGTGGCATGCAAATAACTGGTTACAGTATATGCAGCAAAGCAAACACTAAAGCATGGAGGTTATCTTGAGATGATTTCGGGGCTTAGCGTCCCCGTGGCCCGGTCCTCGACCAAGCCTCCTTTTTGTTACACCCCCCAGGAAGCAGCCCGTAGCAGCTGTCTAACTCCCAGGTACCTATTTACTGCTAGGTAACAGGGGCATCAGGTTGAAAGAAACATTTTGCTCATTTGTCTCCACCTCCACTGGGGATCGAACCCGGAACCTCAGGACTATAAATCCTCAGCGCTGTCCACTCAGCTGTCAGGCGCCCGATAGCTGGGGCGGCAGCCCCTGAGCAGCCATCAACACAGAGACAGCATCTTCAAGGATAAACTGATTAAAAGTTAACCTATTGGCCACTACAGACCTGGAGAAGAAATCGTGAACTATGAAGCCACAAGTGAGGTTGTAGACTCTTCCAGCTCTAATGTAGTACAATATTTAAACTGTATTGCACTGTTTTACTGTACCAGTATTTAAATATTCACTGGGAGGGGGTATGTTGAGTTTAATGTTTGCTCTTTTGTATGATAATATGTTTGTGTCTAAGAGATGGCTTGAGTTTTATTCATCACGTTATATTCAGTCTGCCATTTGCAACTACATGGGGACTGGTTTATAAATAAAGAAAACCATAAGTCATCTCTACTGGGAATACCTAAACAGAAAATCAGTATAGCCAGGACACTATGCATTGAAAAGACCTTGTAGAAAGAAATACTGCACTGTAGAGTCGACCACCAGGTTGGAATGTTGTTAAGATAAAAGCCATCAATAAGGGGAAGTGTTTTCTCTATGCTATGCTTATTACTGAAGTATGGTAAGATAAAACATTAAATGATAAGATGCAAACCACTTTAGCATGGATAATAGCATTCAATTCACTTAGATTATCGGAAATTTCAACTCTGGCCTCAACAAGAAGAGACGGCTACCAACCTGGACATGGATTCTTACAACAAGGGTATGAGGATTCATGGCCTGGTTCACAGGACAGTGGTCTCATAATTTTAAGGCCTGAGTTCAAATCTCTTACAATCCAAGTGAATGAAACATGTTAGCCGGCAAGCAGTAAGGTAATACAATACCTGGTGACTAGGTGGTGGTGAATCTGGTGTGACCAGGAAGGAGTGAATAGGAGTGGAAGCAGCCGCGGGTGTCACGCTCCGGATGCTAGGAGTGCGTCCAATACAGGCACCAGACACTGCTGGCTGATCACACCACAACACAATTGGTACAACACATAACTAACATGCTCAGTACAAACACTATAGCAACACTACATGTAATACACGGACCATTCATTAAACAGGGTGCTGATGATATTATGACACATAAAGGCTAGCAGAGGAAGCTACTTATGTGACACATTCCATTAGTCTCAAATATAAGGTAACATCTCTTCCAATTTAAGGCTTATATCTAGTTAAACAAAATCATATGGAAACTAGAATTATTTAAACAGTAGGTATGAAGTTTTAAGAGTAACATGCTAAAGACGCAACATAAATTTACGAAGTTAACAACTTGTTTTGGAACTCATGTTGTAGTAACTGATCATAATAACCAAGGTTACTCAGGATACTGAAAAAAACCTAACTGATATGTAAAAGTAATATACATAAAATATACATATTTAAATCAATATGTAAACTATCTCTAGCTTGTCAAAACTTGAAATCATGAATAAATGTTAACAGATTCTATCATGATATAATGGCACACATCAGCAAAGTAGACTTCCTTTCATAAAATATTAATAATGAACAGTAATAAAGGCATTCTACTCCAACAAAGTTGGCCGGTAGGTTAATACCACAAAAACCAACAATGTCAAGTCTCATTTTAACAACAGCCAATGAAGCTTGCAGGTAAAGTGGACTTTTATTAGTACTCATCAGCAATAAATTACAATACTGTCAATAACATTTAAAAACACAACACAACACTTAGCTGAGCACATTGACATATACAGACTAAAAAGCATATACAAATAGAGTTAAAATAAAAATTGGATTTATGTACCTGTGCTTTGGCATGATCAGATTGATGATCCGATCGTCTAATTTTTTCTCGAAGATCAATATTTTCGCGTTCGTATGCAGCTTGACGGAGCTTCAAATTGCTTATTTCACTTACTAGTTCCAGACACTGCGTCTCCAAACTCGATCTTGCCATTGCTTCCTGTAGTTAACATAAATACTAAATATTGAAACTGAGAAAGAGGTAAAAAGATTCATTATACAATAGCTGTTCCAACATTTATCAGGATAATATTGTATACAAGGTACAGCAGAGTACAAAGATTCATTATGGAGTGAGAGTGAGTGTGACAGTGAAAGCATGAGTATGAGTGAGTGAGTGAGTGAGTGAGTGTACACACCTAGTTGTGTTTGCGGGGGTTGAGCTCTGGCTCTTTGGTCCCACCTCTCAACTGTCAATCAACTGGTGTACAGATTCCTTAGCCTATTGGGCTCTATCATATCTATATTTGAAACTGTGTATGGAGTCAGCCTCCACCACATCACTGCCTAATGCATTCCAATTGTTAATACTCTGTCACTGAAAAAGTTCTTTCTAGCATCCCTGTGGCTCATTTGGGTACTCAAGTCTCCACCTGTGTCCCCTTGTTCGCGTACCACCTATGTTAAAAAGTTTATCCTTATCTACCCTGTGAATTCCTCTGAGAATTTTGTAGGTACTATAGTGATCATGTCTCCTCTTACTCTTCTGTCTTCCAGTGTTGTGAGTGTGTGTGTGTGTGTGTGTGTGTGTGTGTGTTGTGTGTGTGTGTGCGTACACTCGCCTATTTGTGCCTGCAGGATTGAGCATTGACTCTTGGATCCCGCTTTTCTAGCCATTGGTTGTTTACAGCAATGACTCCGGTTCTATTTCCCTATCATATCTAGTTTTATACTGGGAATATGTGTGTGTGGGGGTGGTTAGTACCCCCAGACCCTACCCGGCAGGTAAACTAGCACGGGAAAGTTCAGACTCCCACACAACTGCTCGAGCAACTGCCAAATGACCCAGGACCTCCCCCAGGAACAACTGAAGGCGGGACTGCAGCTGCAGCAACACCCAGGAGGGAGAGACACGGAAGCTGTCCAAGAGTCCGAAAACGCATTGCCCGAAACGCATTGCGTAATAGTGGCTTTAGGCAGTGTATGTACTAGCTCTATCTATATATCAATCCATTAATGTAACATCACTTGTATGTATATACCTTACCTGAATAAACATCTGAATCTGAATCTGAATCTGAGTCCCACACAAGGCCCAGCCAAGTCCAAACCTGGGACAAAACCTGATAGGACTTCCTCCTGTTCCCCAGGAACCCGAACCTAGCAAGCTGGGAAAGAACCACACTCCTGATGAGCAAACAAGCAGACTGGCTGGGATCCCACACCAGCCAGTCGTCGAGGTAGACCAGAACCCAAACCCCTAGCATACGCAGACAGGTCATCATGACCTAGGTAAAATGAGGTGCCAGATTCAAGCCAAAAGGAAGGCAACAAAAGTGGTAAGCATGCCTCCCCACAACGAAACCTAACCGGTCCCTGAGCCCCAGATGAATCGGGACGTGCCAATACGCGTCCCTGAGGTCCAAAGACACCATCCAACACCCCAGCTCCAAGAGAAGCCGGACCTGGGACAGAATGGTCATCCGAAAGGAGGGGGGCAAGGAATCCAGCGGTTCAGACGGGACAAGTCCACAATGAACCGAAGATCCGCACAGTCCCGTTTCGGTACTGGAAACAAGCAGGAAATCCACCTGAGACACGAGGTCGTTTCAACCACTGCCCAAGTGTACCCACTCCAAGATGACCTGACGTAGCGAAGGGGAAGAAGCCTGCCCTGCCAGCCCCAAACCTCCCAAAGGAGGAGCTGCCACCTTAGACATCTACCTTTCTGGGTGCCTAACCCCAGTCGATGACAGATATGGAATACTCCCAAATACAAGGGGGGGGGGGGTTTCTATGAGCCATTGCTCCCTGCGCCTCTCTGAGGGGGGCCAGGCTTGTGGCTCGTGGTCCCCGGTAGGTAGAACTCCATTGATTAAGGTCCCAGACTAATATAGAGAATATCAGTCCGATAAGCTCCAGGGTGCCGAAGGGGATCACCACAGAAAAAACAATTATCACCTTGGCCAAATGTCAAAAAGCCTGAACGTCATTGTACACGTAAGAAGTTCCCAACCCTATTACCTAACAAAATTATTATTAGTGGAAGAACCTTAACACAAACTAGACACTCCAATGACAAGTACAAAGCAAAGAACAAATGTGGAAAAATTCCAGACATAACACGAGGAAAAGTAAGATAAACCAAACCCCAACATCAACACTCTTAACAGTGCCAACCTGCACAAGCAAGCAAGCCGTGTTGGGCAGTAGGCGGTGCTCAACACACAGCCATAACAAAGAAATATGACACCACCATCATGAAAATAAACGACATCTGGTGAAGGGCCAGAAAATACTGCAATGACCACTAAGTCATCTCATAACAGTACTGATGACAGAATGATGCCCACATATTAGACACCATGGTAATATTAAATCCTCAAAGGGTCTGCATGTCAAATTTTCATGTCATGGCTGAATGTCAGAGCAAACAACATACCAAATGCACTTTAGTCAGCTAGACACCTGGTTGAAAATACTGTATAATTATTGAAAAGTCTGCCTCAGTTTATATGGCAAAATATTGGCCTCAGAAGGCTAAATTGTGATTGAAGTGCTGAAGATGTATCTTAGATGTCCATCCTAGAACTCATTTGCAAGTTGCTGCTTGGCATGATATCAACATCTATCATCATTAAATAATTCACATACAAATGATTACCTTGCCATAGACCCGTCCACAAATAGCATTAATGTACCTTTTTTTCGAGGCACACCCTTATCACTAGCCACTCCACCACTGCTGGAAATATCAACATGATCTAGAAAATGTGATATGTACATTGGTGTGGAAGATAGATCTACAGGATAGAATAAGACGGTCACAAAGAGATGGCTTGTTGACAAGCACTCTACATCCAGTCAAAGTCAAATCTCTGATACATATGCTGTGTGTATATATGTTGACCTAATACACTCAAGTCTTGTATATTAAGTCAATTTATACTGAAGGGCATCTAGCTAGCAACTACCAGTCAACATACTTTCTGTAACTGTTCCTCAGACTTGTGCAGTTGGTCCTTCTTTTGTTGGAGGAGACTCTCCAGGTCTGCTATCTTCTCCGTCTGCGCCTCCACCTGCTCACTGAGGACCGTCACCTGAAGCTGCAAGGACTCCTTGTCACCCTCCAACCTGCTCACTCGCTCCTCCACAGAGCTGCCCTGCAACCCACACTTAATGAATTAACCACACAAATGGCATATACAGCAATATGAAACACACACAACAGCAACAACACCAGTCTAGTCGAAGTACGATAAAAAAAAATAATGAATTGGATAAACTAGACTAATATAATACACAGACAAATCACATTATCGTGATACAATATATGAATGAGAAAATCCACAGGAGCCGTGATGGGGGTTCGAATCTATGCGTTGGGTGTTCCCAGATGCACACTCTTGACTACACCACGACATGGTAAAAGAATTGCAACCTGGGGCACTACTGCACTCTCGAGGATTCCTGAAGCTTCCACTGAAGCCAAGCCAGGGTTTCCCACAACCCCCCCCCCCCCATGCACTCCGTCGTCTAGTAACTCAACCTCTGACGCTCCTCTTTTAACACACAGAGACTCACATTATCTGATATATCAAAAAGAAAATCCTGTTGATTTTGACCATATATCATATACTAGTATATATTATATATGACTGATCATATATCATTCACGACAATGTGATTCTCTGTGTATTGAAAGAAGAGCGTCAGAGGTAGAGTTACTGGACGACAGAGCCAGTGTGTGTGGGGGGGGATGTAGTCGTATAGAGCGTGCATCTGGGAACACCCAGCACATTAGGTTCGAATCCCCACCACGGCTCCTGTGGATTTTATTAGACTAATGTAATTTAAAGGAAATAATGCCACTATTCTATGCAATTAATTAAAACAAACAACTAAATACATTATTGAATTAAAACTAATAAAACATTAAGCACCAAATACAAATAACAGAGATTATATTAGTCTGAGAAGACAGGAAGAATGCATACCCTCAGTTTGGACACACACACACACACACACACACACACACACACACACACACACACACACACACGCACACACACACACACACACACACACACACACACACACACACGCACACACACACACACACACACACACGCACACACACACACACACACACACACACACACACACACACACACACACACGCACACACACACACACACACACACACACACACACACACACACACACACACACACACACACACGCACACGCACACGCACACACACACACACACACACACACACACACACACACACACACACACACACACGCACACACACACACACACAGCCCAGTAGGCTCAGGAATCTGTACATCAGTTGATTGACGGTTGAGAGGCAGGAACAACGGTTCCGGCAAATATTGCCGGAACAACCGTGGACATTTTCAAGAGGAAACTAGATTTATTCCTCCAAGGAGTGCCGGACCAACCGGGCTGTGGTGGGTATGTGGGCCTGCGGGCCGCTCCAAGCAACAGCCTGGTGGACCAAACTCTCACAAGTCGAGCCTGGCCTCGGGCCGGGCTTGGGGAGTAGAAGAACTCCCAGAACCCCATCAACCAGGTGCAACCCGTTCTCGCAAATTTAATAAGTCAATATTGACTTATAAAATATGTGCATAGGTGACATACTTAACATAATAGTTTCCCTTGAAAAGCTTCATAGAAAACACCGACCTTACCTAACCTACTTAGTATGTTAAGATAAGCATCTTATTGCTTCGTAATTACAATTATTACCTAACCTATAATAGGTATAGGTTAAGTAATAATTGTAATTACGAAGCAATAAGATGCTTATCTTAAGATACTAACAAGGTTAGGTAAGGTCGGTGTTTTCTATGAATCTTTTTAAGGGTATCTATTATGTTTAGTATATCACCTATGCACGTAGTTAATAAGTCAATATTGACTTTACGAATTTGCGAGAACGGGTTGCCAGGTATCAACCAGGACCAAAGACCCAGACCTCAACCCCCGCAAGCACAACTAGGTGAGTACACACACACACACACACACACACACACACACACACACACACACACACACACACACACACACACACACACACACACACACACACTGGGCCTTACGGCTGATTGGACAACGCTCGGGGATCGTAGTCCGAATAGCCCGGGTTCGATTCCCGGCGGAGGCGGAAACAAATGAGCAGAGTTTCTTTCACCCTGATGATTCGCTGTTCACCTAGCAGTAAATAAGTACCTGATAGTTAAGACAGCTATTACGGCCTACTTCCTGGGGATATGTGTGTGTGTGCGTGCGTGTGTTAGAGAAAAATGCATGTAGTAGACATAAGAAAAATAGACTGCCTAGGAAGGTGGGGACCAAGAGCTAAATAGCTCGAATCTGCAGACACAAATAATAAATACACACACACACACACACACACACATCTAACCCAATATATATTCAATAGTTACACATGCACCTTTTTTCAGATCACGCAGACTACTCATGCACTTTTAACTAAATTAATCAAAACTATGATGTCAGTATACGAAAACTACACAAAGCTAATACAAACATTAAACTTTGTGTAAGCATAGACCTCTGTCAAATCAGGTCATTCGACTTGCAGCGATGCGCACCCAAATTTGACAGTAAACAAGAGCATAGACATCATAAATAATAATAATAATAATAATATATTATTATTATTATTATTATTATTATAAAACGAAAATGATGGGGTGATGAGTTTTTTATATTATTATTTTCTACCACAAACGCGGCCACACATGAGACACATGTAATATATATATATATATATATATATATATATATATATATATATATATATATATATATATATATATATATATATATATATATATATATATATGTCGTACCTAGTAGCCAGAACTCACTTCTCAGCCTACTATGCAAGGCCCGATTTGCCTAATAAGCCAAGTTTTCATGAATTAATTGTTTTTCGATTACCTAACCTACCTAACTCAACCTAACCTAACTTTTTCGGCTACCTAACCTAACCTAACCTATAAAGATAAGTTAGGTTAGGTTAGGTAGGGTTGGTTAGGTTCGGTCATATATCTACGTTAATTTTAACTCCAATAAAATAAATTGACCTCATGCATAATGAAATGGGTAGCTTTATCATTTCATAAGAAAAAAATTTGAGAAAATATATTAAATCAGGAAAACTTAGCTTATTAGGCAAATCGGGCCTTGCATAGTAGGCTGAAAAGTGCGTTCTGGCTACTAGGTACGACATATATATATATATATATATATATATATATATATATATATATATATATATATATATATATATATATATATATATATATATATATATTATATATATATATATATATATATATATATATATATATATATATATATATATATATTATATATATATATATATATATATATATATATATATATATATATATATATATATATATATATATTACACAATGTCTAGTATTTGACTGGTAGACTCGTTGATCAGTGCAGCAACCAGGGGGCCTGGTCGGGGACCGGGCCGCGGGGACATTGAGCCTCGAAATCATAGCAAGGTAACCTTAAATGGATATTTTTGCAGTGGGTGAAAATATAATTGAATTCCCGTTTTGGGGAACAGGAAGCCTGTACTTAATCTTATCAAGTTCCCCCTAGAGACCTTAATCAACTAATCAACTTAATCTTCCGCCAGGATACAACCCACAGCAAGTGGCCTAACTTCCGGCTGGCAATTTACTACTATAGGTGAACAGAGGTATTAGGTGAACGGAAACATGTTAACCCATTTGCGTCCTGCCGAAGATTGAACCCTTTGATGTCCATAAAGAATGGAAAGGATGGGATTGAATCCAGGTCCCTGGATTGTGAGCCGAGAACGTAGACCACAGTAGCCTACCTGCAGGCCGCCTCGTAGCCTAACAAATTGCCTATTGAAATTGATAACTGACACACGTGTAATATTACAAATCAACAGAGACATGATTACATGTCTGGTCTCTGTGGTTGGTACAGTAATGAGTTAGTTCAGGTTTAGTTAGGCAAAGCTATAGTTGGTTAGGAATCTATATACATAACTCTGAACATGTGACAGTGTCAGACCACGGAGGAAAATTGAAACAGGAATTTCCTTAAGTAGTTTCGTATATTAATACATCTTCAGAAGGATATTAATACATCTTCAGAAGGAGACTCCTTCTGAAGATGTATTAATATACGAAAGTACTTAAGGAAATCCCTGTTTCAATTTTCCTCCGTGGTCGGACACTGTCACATTTTTAATCACGTGTTTATTTTTCGTGATTTACACACATAACTAAACATGCGTAACACAACGGGAAACACTCGCACACACACACACCTGGTAACACACACACACCTGGTAACACACACACACCTGGTAACTGGAACAATACGTACTGAAGATTGGTTTCATCCGAGCTGCCACTAAACACTGATACATAACAGTATATCTACACCTTGGCGAGACACACGACTACAACAAAAGCTGGTTAAGAACACGTATATATATACTGGGGGTGTGTGTGAGTGTCCCCCCCCCCCCCCCCCCCCCAGTAGAGCTCGCCTGTGTGCCCGGCGCCTCACTCAACATCGCGGGTGCCACAGTGCTCGGCCTCAACCTCACAGCAGCAACATACAACACCAATATTTACACTGAGAATATGCAGGCTATTATCTCAATGATTCGCTACTGCTGCGTTTGAATAATCTGAAACATTTATCTCGGTGTGAGGTAAAATATAGTTCAATGTTGCTTCCCATGTTGATATTTTTGTTGTACGTGTTGCCAAGAAAGTTTCCTTTTAAGAGGTGAGCTGAACTGTGAAGATGGGTCAGCCCAAGTGTATGATGCCACATGATGCCCAATGTTAAGACCACATCACCACCACCTTCCAGCCGGCCACACCAGCCTCCCTAGCCTCTTGTCTACATCATA
The DNA here is from genome assembly GCF_040958095.1 of Procambarus clarkii. Lineage (NCBI taxonomy): Eukaryota > Metazoa > Arthropoda > Malacostraca > Decapoda > Cambaridae > Procambarus > Procambarus clarkii. Next base: position 7,938,828 of record NC_091238.1, on the reverse strand, counting down.
TTACTCTCATAGTTGTCTCCTCCCATCGCTAAAATGTATAATCATTGAATTATCTTTCCTTTCAAGCTAATAATCTGCAGTTGTGCCACAAATTCCTCAAACTATTTGCAGTAACGCTTACTTCTGGTGGGGTGGGTGGGTGTGTGCGCGGCTGGAGGGTGAGTGTGAGGTTGGAGAGTGAGGTTGGAGAGTGAGGTTGGAGTGTGAGGTTGGAGTGTGAGGTTGGAGAGTGGGTGTGAGTGTGGGCATCAGTGTAGGCGACACATACCGGCGGGGAGTGGCAGCTCCACAGTGTGATGTAGTCAGAGTCGAGGCGTGGGAGTGGGCGGCTCCGCTGGGGGGTGGCGAGGCGTCCACCCACCTTGGCTGTGCAGGGCAGCGCCAGGCGAGTGTTGCTGCAGTAGTCGTGACTTGAGAGTGAACTTAACGACCCGAGCGGGTTACAGTGCCTACAGCAAGACGGTGACGACCTCCCGCTGTCGGCCGACGTGTGGCCTCTGTTCCGTCGGTCGCGGGAGAGTTCTCGTGCGGCCTGCAGGTGTGGTGGTGGTGGTGGTGAGGCTGCAGGTGGTGCAGGTGGGCGTGCTGAAGGCCCTCGTGGTAGCTGTGTCGGTGGTGGTGATGGCGCTCGTCGCAGGAGTCGTAGCCGGGCTCGTCGTCGTCACACCAGCAGGAGGGAGAGTCACACGGGTGTTGGTGAGGGAGGCGAGGAGTGAGGTGGTGGTGGTGGTGGTGACTGTGCTGGTGAAGGCTCGACACCGACCCCCGCTCACACGACGAGTCTCGCCCACTCCTCTCCACGGAGGAGTCTCGTGACCGTCGGTGAGCCACCAGCTCTCGACACGGAGAATATAAACGATCCCTGAGGCCGTCCCTGGAGTCCCTGAGACCGTCCCTGAGACCGTCCCTGACGGGTCTGTGGGGCAGCAGGTCTCCGGCCTCCAGGGTCCTGGGGCGCGGCGCGGGAGGCGGCCGGGTATACTGACGGTGTCGGTGCGTCGACGCTCCGACGCCTTCCTCTCCAGACTCTGGCGGTGTGGCCAGAGTGGCCCTCAAGGAGTGGGTGCGGTGGTCCGGAGGAGTGGCCAGGCGGGTGACATGGCCCTCCAGCAGGCCAGTCAACATGGGTGATCCTCGCACCCATTCAAAGTCTTCGTTCCCAGATACTGAAGCTTCTCCTGAGGGAAGGAGATGATGATGATGTGTTGTGTGCAGCCTAGACCAGCCACACTATAGCGTGTGGCTCCATAACCTCATACACCCACACTCATCAACACGGCTCTCACACAACCACCCAAGTTTATGAGTACACTCACACCCAACATGTTTACTATCGTAAACTTATCCACAGCAACTGCCCAGGTCCAGAATTTCAAGAAACATTCCCAGACGCTAGATTTTAACATTTATGTTATTTTTCGGACAGCAGGTTTGTGAAGACGGTGTGCGAGACGGGCGGTGTGTAGGGAATGGTCCCCCAATGACGGGGACAGGAAGCCTGTCAGGCTGATCAACGTGCCCCCCCCCACCCTTGGGTCACCCATTCACCTTTCCCCAGAATGCCACCCTTAACAACTGCCTACCACCCGGCTATGTATTTACTGCTAGGTTAACACAGCAATTATGTGACAAGAAACGAGGCCCACACGTCTCTGTCCTACAGAGGGAATCGAACCCGAGACCTTCGATCGTGGTGACCACTACCACCTGATGTACAAACATCTCAACAGTTGTGTGGGACACCTCCTTGTCCCATCACAATGTATATGATACCACTTTAGCTCAACGTATATAAACACAATATTAAGTAAGTGACACTTGTATGGATACACTTGCCACAAGACCTCAATGTACTCACTTCCCCGTAAGGCCGTGTACCTCAGTGGCCACATGATATTTGGGACATAAGATACCTTCGAGTTGTCCGGCTATTAAAAGTCAAATCCGAAAGGTGTGTGTGTATATCCCACCCCACCTTCACTATCCATGTTCTTACTCAATATGACGTCTAGCCATGTACTAGTACACTTACTATCCTCGTAGTTCCTCACCCTGCACCGCTACACACACTAAAATGTTCAAAGATATGCAACAAGGCTGGTTCGTGAGCTGATGGGCTTGAGCTACTAGGAAAGACTGCGGGAAGTGGACCTCGCCGCACTAAGCGAGAGCAATGACAATTAGAATGTGAGATTCTAATTCTAATTGATTCTAATTGTAACCTGCTGGATCCCTGCTGGATACCTGCGGGACACGTGCATGACACATGCCAGGGCTTGGGACACGTGAGGAACAATAACAAGGACCATGGGACACGTGAAATAATAGCAAGCACATATGGGACACGTGTAGAGCAATGTCCTGAAACACATGTTGGACACCAAAGAGAAACTGGGATATATTTAGGATAATAACATTATTGGACACAATAAGATAAACAGACGTCTAGGACACGTGGTAGGACAATTAATACGGTCTGGCTCATGAGGGATGAAGTTGTGGGACATGCGAGGGTGGTGGGACACAGCGTAGTGGGACAGTAGGGACACTAAGAGGGGGTCTGGGACAAGGGATGACGGGGGAAGGGGTGGGGGGACTACTGAAGCAGTCTCAACAGTGGTAGTCTCCATCACCTTTCATAGACTGAGCCGAGCGTCGGCGTCGGCGTCTGGCGGAGTCCTCGGAGGTGGCGCCGGAGGACACGTCAGAGAGGTCCTCGGAGTCCTCGTGTCTGGAGGAGGCCACGGCTGCCCCGGCGGCGCCCGACCCGTAGCCCGAGGAGGTCGTGGAAGCCAGCGCCGTGTAGGAGCCGCCCAGTCTGGTGGCGGCAGTCAGGCCGCCCCCGTAGGCCGCCCCAGCAGCCAGGCCCCCGCCCAGGCGCGAGGTCGACCCGCTCAGCCCACTGGTCGACCCCAGCAGGCGGGGCGTGGGCGAGGTGGGTGGGGCAGCGTGGGCGAGGGTCCCACGCCCACTCCCCCCATACACACCCTCACCTGTACATGTGGCAACTGTCACAATCCACCACTATTATGTCAACACACACACACACACACTACCCACTGGGCCAGGAGAGAGACTTCAAAAGGTCTCACAACCGGATGTTCTACTGAAGTTACATGGAGTGGGAGGCGTCCAGCTCGTGCCCAACTCCAGTGTGTACTTGTATATGTGACTTTGCCTGAGCGGGTATCGGGTACAATTTGGATTTCGGCATGAGTTAGATGCCCTCTACTCCGAGTAAGTTGGGTATAACATCAGGCTGTGAAACTTTAGAAGCATACTCTAGGAACTTTTAGTATTTAGAAATACTATGCGTATTTTAGTTTGATTTTGGTACATAATATATCATCAATAAGGGATTTTTTAAAGGACAATCGGAATGTTTGACACAACGTACACATTAGTTTCAAATCATATGAATTATAATGAATTTAAAACTATACTCCCATAATATTTTTACAGTGAAAATAATGGCCAAATCTAGTAGCCACAAACATATCAAGAGAAAACTGAATGGGTAAATAATGGGGCGTCAAGGATGCTTGTGGTGGTCAACTAAAGCTTCACTTGACAACCGTGAAGCGTCTCTTGACATGTTGAGGTTGTGTGAGAAGTGCAACACAGTGAGCAATGTAGGTTATGTGAGGCGTCTGTAAACATGGACACTACATGCAGGCGTGGCTCTCACCGCCGCGCCCGTGACAGCTGACTAACTCCCAGGTACCTATTTACTGCTAGGTAACAGGGGCATAGGGTGAAAGAAACTCTGCTCATTGTTTCTCGCAGGCGCCGGGAATCGAACCCGGGACCACAGGATCACGCGCCCAGCGTGCTGTCCACTCAGCCACCGGCCCCTAGGTGCGTACTCACCTAGTTGAGCTTGCGGGGATTGAGCTCTGGCTCTTTGGTCCCGCCTCTCAACCGTCGGTTTAACAGTTTAAATTGATATTGTTTAAATTGTTATTGATTTAAAATTTATATTGATGACTATATAAATAACCTATAACCCCCCAGAATGTGTAAGGAAAGCGATTTGTGAGAATTTTAAATCATACAGTCCACTTTAAACATCAAACAGTTTACTATCGAAAAAACATAAATTAACGTAAATTATAAATTACTATATAAATTAATATAAACTAAACAAGTATAAATCTCACAGGTCAAGTCCCCACAAAGGTTAGTTTATTGAATATTAGGGAAAAGTTGGGTCGACGCCGCTGTGAATATTAGGGAAAAGTTGGGTCGACGCCGCTGTGAATATTAGGGAAAAGTTAGGTCGACGCCGCTGTGAATATTAGGGAAAAGTTGGGTCGACGCCGCTGTGAATATTAGGGAAAAGTTAGGTCGACGCCGCTGTGAATATTAGGGAAAAGTTAGGTCGACGCCGCTGTGAATATTAGGGAAAAGTTGGGTCGACGCCGCTGTGAATATTAGGGAAAAGTTAGGTCGACGCCGCTGTGAATATTAGGGAAAAGTTAGGTCGACGCCGCTGTGAATATTAGGGAAAAGTTGGGTCGACGCCGCTGTGAATATTAGGGAAAAGTTGGGTCGACGCCGCTGTGAATATTAGGGAAAAGTTAGGTCGACGCCGCTGTGAATATTAGGGAAAAGTTGAGTCGACGCCGCTGTGAATATTAGGGAAAAGTTGGGTCGACGCCGCTGTGAATATTAGGGAAAAGTTGGGTCGACGCCGCTGTGAATATTAGGGAAAAGTTAGGTCGACGCCGCTGTGAATATTAGGGAAAAGTTAGGTCGACGCCGCTGTGAATATTAGGGAAAAGTTAGGTCGACGCCGCTGTGAATATTAGGGAAAAGTTGGGTCGACGCCGCTGTGAATATTAGGGAAAAGTTGGGTCGACGCCGCTGTGAATATTAGGGAAAAGTTGGGTCGACGCCGCTGTGAATATTAGGGAAAAGTTGGGTCGACGCCGCTGTGAATATTAGGGAAAAGTTGGGTCGACGCCGCTGTGAATATTAGGGAAAAGTTGGGTCGACGCCGCTGTGAATATTAGGGAAAAGTTAGGTCGACGCCGCTGTGAATATTAGGGAAAAGTTAGGTCGACGCCGCTGTGAATATTAGGGAAAAGTTGGGTCGACGCCGCTGTGAATATTAGGGAAAAGTTAGGTCGACGCCGCTGTGAATATTAGGGAAAAGTTAGGTCGACGCCGCTGTGAATATTAGGGAAAAGTTAGGTCGACGCCGCTGTGAATATTAGGGAAAAGTTGGGTCGACGCCGCTGTGAATATTAGGGAAAAGTTAGGTCGACGCCGCTGTGAATATTAGGGAAAAGTTGGGTCGACGCCGCTGTGAATATTAGGGAAAAGTTGGGTCGACGCCGCTGTGAATATTAGGGAAAAGTTGGGTCGACGCCGCTGTGAATATTAGGGAAAAGTTAGGTCGACGCCGCTGTGAATATTAGGGAAAAGTTAGGTCGACGCCGCTGTGAATATTAGGGAAAAGTTAGGTCGACGCCGCTGTGAATATTAGGGAAAAGTTGGGTCGACGCCGCTGTGAATATTAGGGAAAAGTTGGGTCGACGCCGCTGTGAATATTAGGGAAAAGTTAGGTCGACGCCGCTGTGAATATTAGGGAAAAGTTGGGTCGACGCCGCTGTGAATATTAGGGAAAAGTTAGGTCGACGCCGCTGTGAATATTAGGGAAAAGTTAGGTCGACGCCGCTGTGAATATTAGGGAAAAGTTAGGTCGACGCCGCTGTGAATATTAGGGAAAAGTTAGGTCGACGCCGCTGTGAATATTAGGGAAAAGTTGGGTCGACGCCGCTGTGAATATTAGGGAAAAGTTGGGTCGACGCCGCTGTGAATATTAGGGAAAAGTTAGGTCGACGCCGCTGTGAATATTAGGGAAAAGTTAGGTCGACGCCGCTGTGAATATTAGGGAAAAGTTGGGTCGACGCCGCTGTGAATATTAGGGAAAAGTTGGGTCGACGCCGCTGTGAATATTAGGGAAAAGTTAGGTCGACGCCGCTGTGAATATTAGGGAAAAGTTAGGTCGACGCCGCTGTGAATATTAGGGAAAAGTTAGGTCGACGCCGCTGTGAATATTAGGGAAAAGTTAGGTCGACGCCGCTGTGAATATTAGGGAAAAGTTGGGTCGACGCCGCTGTGAATATTAGGGAAAAGTTAGGTCGACGCCGCTGTGAATATTAGGGAAAAGTTGGGTCGACGCCGCTGTGAATATTAGGGAAAAGTTAGGTCGACGCCGCTGTGAATATTAGGGAAAAGTTAGGTCGACGCCGCTGTGAATATTAGGGAAAAGTTAGGTCGACGCCGCTGTGAATATTAGGGAAAAGTTAGGTCGACGCCGCTGTGAATATTAGGGAAAAGTTAGGTCGACGCCGCTGTGAATATTAGGGAAAAGTTAGGTCGACGCCGCTGTGAATATTAGGGAAAAGTTAGGTCGACGCCGCTGTGAATATTAGGGAAAAGTTGGGTCGACGCCGCTGTGAATATTAGGGAAAAGTTGGGTCGACGCCGCTGTGAATATTAGGGAAAAGTTAGGTCGACGCCGCTGTGAATATTAGGGAAAAGTTGGGTCGACGCCGCTGTGAATATTAGGGAAAAGTTAGGTCGACGCCGCTGTGAATATTAGGGAAAAGTTAGGTCGACGCCGCTGTGAATATTAGGGAAAAGTTAGGTCGACGCCGCTGTGAATATTAGGGAAAAGTTGGGTCGACGCCGCTGTGAATATTAGGGAAAAGTTAGGTCGACGCCGCTGTGAATATTAGGGAAAAGTTGGGTCGACGCCGCTGTGAATATTAGGGAAAAGTTAGGTCGACGCCGCTGTCACCAAACTTGTCTAATTTTGTTAGATTGTTCTTCACTTGGGAAGTTAAATTTCTAAACTTCCTTCCCACGAAAATAACTAGGAAATAATAATGATTCCTGCCATATCCATCCACCTGACCTCTCTCTCTCTCTCTCTCTCTCTCTCTCTCTCTCTCTCTCTCTCTCTCTCTCTCTCTCTCTCTCTCTCTCTCTCTCTCTCTCTCTCTCTCTCTCTCTCTCCCCTTCTCTCTCTCTCTTTCTCTCTCCCCTTCTCTCTCTCTCTTTCTCTCTCCCCTTCTCTCTCTCTCTTTCTCTCTCCCCTTCTCTCTCTCTCTCTCTCTCTCTCTCTCTCTCTCTCTCTCTCTCTCTCTCTCTCTCTCTCTCTCTCACCGCTCTCTCTCTCTCCCTCTCTCTCTCTCTCTCTCTCTCTCTCTCTCTCTCTCTCTCTCTCTCTCTCTCTCTCTCTCTCTCTCTCTCTCTCTCTCTCTCTCTCTCTCTCTCTCCCCTTCTCTCTCTCTCTTTCTCTCTCCCCTTCTCTCTCTCTCTTTCTCTCTCCCCTTCTCTCTCTCTCTCTCTCTCTCTCTCTCTCTCTCTCTCTCTCTCTCTCTCTCTCTCTCTCTCTCTCTCTCTCTCTCTCTCATTATATATGTATATATATGTGTATATATATATATATATATATATATATATATATATATATATATATATATATATATATATATATATATATAGGGAGAGAGAGAGAGACAGGGGGGGGGGGGTACAATATTAGGGTGATGCGTGTTACAATTAAGCCTCTGTGGCTAATTAGGCTGGCCTCTCCTGCCCACTGCCATACCCACACTGAGTCTAGCCCTCCGCCTCCCTCCTGCCCAGGTGTTGGCACCACACCCACCAACACATCCCCAAAATTAGATCAGCACCCTCCTCCTCCTCCTCCTGCCTCTGGGGCACACTGCCCACCTCGGGGGAGTTCAAGGCACACCCTACCCACCGCGGGCAGGGGGAAGGGGAGGCATCGCTCGGCACCAAACCTGTCGTTGAGATCGTAACCTGGTCACAGGAGTGACGCGACTCACGCTTAATTGGGACAGTTTGGTGGGTGGCGGCGGCGGCGGAACGTTTGGTGTCACAGTGGCCGGGGCCAGTGTTGACTTTGTCACTTGTCACAACCTTCACTTACACATTATGTTGGTGGTGGAGTGCCACATCACGAGGGCCAGTTACAGCCAACTACTCCCTCCCTCCCAGGGCAGGCAGGGAGCTGGCACCCCGGCACCACCTAGATGGTGCCGGGGTGCCTAGTAAGACTAGTAAGCTACTAGTCTTATTAAGCCTTCCCCCCCCCCCCTAACATCTAGGTCAACCAATGACCTGTCCCGAACGCAACCTACAAGTGCCTAGCTCCCGGGTAACGATTTCCTGCTAGGTGAATAGAAGCATCAGGTGTAAGTTGCTCGGTTACACTGAACACAACGCACCACAGCCAGGTTATATTTCCTCACAGATGGTACTGGTGTTTGGAGTCAAGTGAGAAGGACTCACCATAAGGAAGTGTGAGCGTCGGGGCCCACACTCTACACTCATGACGTCTTCATTCACCACACATTACACAAGCGGTGTGAGGCGACGATAGCTTTAATGGGCAGTCAATAATTCCTTATGGAGACGTATATATTAGACTATCGTATCGGACGGTAACGAGAGCCGAGATGACCAGATTCACGGCCCATACCCAGATTTACATTAAGGGACCAGATTCACGGCCCATACCCAGATTTACATTAAACGACCAGATTCACGGCCCATACCCAGATTTACATTAAGCGACCAGATTCACGGCCCATACCCAGATTTACATTAAACGACCAGATTCACGGCCCATACCCAGATTTACATTAAGCGACCAGATTCACGGCCCATACCCAGATTTACATTAAACGACCAGATTCACGGCCCATATCCAGATTTACATTAAGGGACCAGATTCACGGCCCATACCCAGATTTACATTAAACGACCAGATTCACGGCCCATACCCAGATTTACATTAAGCGACCAGATTCACGGCCCATACCCAGATTTACATTAAACGACCAGATTCACGGCCCATACCCAGATTTACATTAAGCGACCAGATTCACGGCCCATACCCAGATTTACATTAAACGACCAGATTCACGGCCCATACCCAGATTTACATTAAGCGACCAGATTCACGGCCCATACCCAGATTTACATTAAACGACCAGATTCACGGCCCATACCCAGATTTACATTAAGCGACCAGATTCACGGCCCATACCCAGATTTACATTAAACGACCAGATTCACGGCCCATACCCAGATTTACATTAAACGACCAGATTCACGGCCCATACCCAGATTTACATTAAACGACCAGATTCACGGCCCATACCCAGATTTACATTAAACGACCAGATTCACGGCCCATACCCAGATTTACATTAAACGACCAGATTCACGGCCCATACCCAGATTTACATTAAACGACCAGATTCACGGCCCATACCCAGATTTACATTAAACGACCAGATTCACGGCCCATACCCAGATTTACATTAAACGACCAGATTCACGGCCCATACCCAGATTTACATTAAACGACCAGATTCACGGCCCATACCCAGATTTACATTAAACGACCAGATTCACGGCCTATACCCAGATTTACATTCAGCGTCCAGATTCACAACTAGATTTATGAAGGAAATTCCGACTTGTTCAGCAAAGCCTGCATTCCGGCCTATTCATTATTATCCAAATTAATGGTGTGTTTGTGGGGGGAAATTTGATTGGGAAATTTGGCCTAGTTAATTCCAACCATTAGTTTTACTCGGGACAAAAACTTGATGGGGTTCTGTATCTGACCTACTGGGGTTGGTCTCCCCCACTCTCCATAACCTCTCCTCAACACACCACAAGACATTTTGATATCTTAATAATGACTAAGTGTGGAGCAAGTCTTAACCCCCTTCAAAACACACACACACACACACACACACACACACACACACACACACACACACACACACACACACACACACGAACTGAACCTAACGACACTAGAGAAAAGAAGGGAGAGGAGATATGATAGGGACATATAAAATACTCAGGGGAATTGATAAAGTGGAAATAGATGAAATGTTCACACGTAATAATAACAGAACGAGGGGACATGGGTGGAAACTGGAAACTCAGATGAGTCACAGAGATGTTAGGAAGTTTTCTTTTAGCGTGAGAGTAGTAGAAAAATGGAATGCACTTGGGGAACAGGTTGTGGAAGCAAATACTATTCATACTTTTAAAACTAGGTATGATAGGGAAATGGGACAGGAGTCATTGCTGTAAACAACCGATAGCTAGAAAGGCGGGATCCAAGAGTCAATGCTCGATCCTGCAAGCACATATAGGTGAGTACATATAGGTGAGTACACACACGATTGTGTTAGGGGACCTGGCGGCTGAGTGGACAGCGCTCCTGGGTCGTAGTCCTATTAAGGATCCGGGTTGGATTCCCGGCGGAGGCGGATACAAATAGGCATATTTTCTTTTACCCTAGTGCTCTGTTCACCTAGAAGTAAATAGATACCTGGGAGTTAGACAGCTATTACGGACTCTTTCCCGGGGAAGTGTGTGCGCGCGCGCGTGTGTTAGAAATATATGTAGGAGATATAATAGAGGAAAAATAGATTGGTTAGAAAGACGGGGTCCAAGAGCTAATAGCTCGATTCTACAGACACAAATAGCAAAAAATAAACAGAGGTGTGCGGGCGGAGGTAACCTAACAGCTTTAGAACCTGGGGTTCTAGGCCTATATCCCAACCTGACAAATATTGCAAATGCACCTCATGGGAAGAAGTGAATGTATGGGAATGAATAAACAATAATGTCGAACCTAACAAAACCGGCCTCCCAACCCGGGGGGCCTGGTTAGGGGGCCGGGTTAGGGGTCCGGGTTAGGGGTCCGGGTTAGGGGACCGGATTAGGGGGCCGGGTTAGGGGCCGGATCAGGAGAAGGAGAAGGTACCAAGTTTGCGAGGCGGATCCGGGGCGGGGGAAGACATGCCTGGGCCGGGCCTCAACACGCAACCCAACCCTCCAAGGATCAACCTAGGAACAAGTGTAGGGGAATTAAGACTATCGAGATGTAATTGTGAGGTGCGTGATGCCTGGTGCAGAGGAGGGGTTCGGCACCAGGAGAGTGAGGGCCAGAGTACCCACAAGGACATTATACGAGTGTGTGTGACGGAGCTCAAGCACTAGTAAACAATCCTTACCTCTGACGTCAGCTTATCACCGCCACAATCAATACCTCTCCTATGCTACACATTTACTACACACACAATATGCATTCGAATATTAATTACGAGGGCGTGAGCGGCGAGGCTCAGTGTGGCCGCATGTGGGGCTGGAGGCCGAGGGTATACACCCAAACACGTTGTTCTGGTCAGGCAAGAGGCTACCACAACCCTACGCTGCCCCCCTCCACAACTGTCACGGCCACACACATGCCACTGGCACTGACTGCTCCGGCCACACATGCCACTGGCACTCCCCATCTGCCCTTCCCCCCCACACACACACCCACCCACCCACGCCTGACAAACCCATCACGTCCGCCCATCAACCCCCCCCCCCATTCTCCCGCCCAATTTGAAATCTTATTTTCATCATAATTTCTACCGGATAAGATCAACACGGGCAGGTGGTGGATGACGGTGTCTGTGTACTGTTGTAGTGATACTATGTACCGCCTGCTGCCTCCCTCACCCATCACTTGAACTAGCTTCTAAGTCTTGTCTCCAATACCTAGCCACACACCATCCCTTGTTCACCCATACCCCACACACCACCAGTGTCCCCCATACACCACCGGTGTCCCCATACACCACCAGTGTCCCCATACACCACCAGTGTCCCCATACACCACCAGTGTCCCCACACACCACCACTGTCCCCCATACACCACCAGTGTCCCCATACACCACCAGTGTCCCCATACACCACCAGTGTCCCCATACACCACCAGTGTCCCCATACACCACCAGTGTCCCCACACACCACCACTGTCCCCCATACACCACCGGTGTCCCCATACACCACCAGTGTCCCCATACACCACCAGTGTCCCCCATACACCACCGGTGTCCCCATACACCACCAGTGTCCCCCATACACCACCGGTGTCCCCATACACCACCACTGTCCCCCATACACCACCAGTGTCCCCATACACCACCAGTGTCCCCATACACCACCAGTGTCCCCATACACCACACGTGTTACAGGTTTAGCTTCACCGGACAAGCTAGACACGACCACTATTGCCACATTTTCTATCACTAACATTACGGGGGTTGGTGGTGGTACCTGCTTGGTACCTGCTTGATGGGGTTCTGAGAGTTGTTCTCCCCAAGCCCGGCAGTGAGAGGTGTGAGTATATGATTGAGAGGCGTGAATGTAGGAGTGAGAGGTGTGAGTGAGAAGTGTGAGTGTAGGAGTGAGAGGCGGCGTCACCCACACCCTGAACACACAATGATGCTACCAACTCCAGTAACAACATGGGAGATGTACACCAGCTTCCTCACCTGTATTGATCAACCCCATCCATCCAGAGGTCCACGTCTCCCTTGGGGGAGTAATTGATTGATTTACCATTAATTGGCTCGGAAGCCTAATTATAATTTCTAATGAAGTTTGCTACCCTACGAACCCGAGATACGAAATTAAATTTTCCTCTCCTGTGTGGCCTTGGTGAGTCTTATATACGAGAGATATCAGTTTGGAACTGTATTTGGCGCAGTGATCCCTCTTATATCATTGTTTGTTTATACTCGGCCTCCCCTACTGGTGGACTATCCTGGTGGACTATCCCTGAGGACACTGGAGCTTGGAGGTGGTAGTGGGGATGATAGTCGTGTTGATAGTGATAGTTACAATGTGAGGGGTGAGTGGGGGGTGGGGGGAGGGGGGCCAGTAACCTTGGCCTAGATTATTGATTGGCAACAACGTTTCCGCTACTCAGATCCCGCTCCTCTTTATTCTCGGTACACAGCCTCGCCTGTAAACTCCTGATCCACCCACACTCTACCCCCAGTAAACTGTACCCAATACAAGCCACAGTGTTCGTCGCGTGTGAGGGGGGGGGGTGGGAGGGCGCTCCACCATACATCTCCCTCTGTAACACCTAACACTTTCTCCATCTTTTCCCCCCAAGGAAGGAAGTGCAGTGAACTATGAGTGGAAGTGATGTACAGTGAGGGTGTGGCTGTATAGTGATGGTGTGGCTGCCAGTGTCAACTACAGAGAAGATCACCACTTCTGGTGGTCACTTCCCACTGAGATTATTGACCTCCGGCAGTCCGCTTTCACTATTTGATCACCGTCAACATTAAAAGTGGGTTTTCTTGCCCCACCGTAAAGAGCTGGGCTCTAGTACACTCACCGGCTCTATAGAGACCGATGCTCTGTCCCAGAGGCGGTGGGGTGGATTAAGTGTGAGGACAGGTTGGCGGGTATGAATGAGAGGCGTGTGATAGTGTGGTGTTGTAAACAAAAGTCAGCTGGTTCCTGTTGGCTCCTTGTGTCTCCTCGCTCCCAGGTTGTTGTTGTTTCAGATTTAGCTACTTAGAACGAAGTGTCCATGTAGCACGGGCTATGGTGAGCCCGTGCACTCCCAGGGGCCTGGAATATATTTAAACAATCTTCTCTGGCTCATAGAGTAGGGAAGTGTCAAGTATTACGCTGGTGGAACTACCAGTGAAGACTGGCACTCCCCTGGCTCCTGGCACTCCCCTGGCTCCTGACACTCCCCTGGCCAGTGGCACTACCCTGGCCCCTGGTGCAGGACCCACACTAGCGTGTGTGTGTGTGTGTGTGTAATCCATCCTCACAATATTTTACTCTCATCAATAATATATGTTTGAGATTAAATTGCTTTGGATACCATCGGATGATAACCACTTCAAGCTCGGTATTACTGGCCTGTTACAGGTAAATGGTGCCCTCGTTACCTGGGGGTCCTGTGTGACACCACACACCTCTACTACCACTACCACTACCACCACCACCACCACCACCCAACAGGGCTCCCACACCCGCTGGTCGCCACACTACTTTAATGCTCTCCACCAGCCAACACCTTCACCACTACCACAGTCCACAGCTACAGTTGGTGGTGGTGGTGATGGTGGTGGTGGCCCTCGTGTGTCAACCACACAGTCACCACACACACACACACACACACACACACACCTTCACCACAACTGTGTGTGAGAGTGAGAGAGTAATGCATCACTAAGTGCTCTCACCTACGGAGTCTGCCTCCACCACTCCACAACCCGTGATTTTTGCATGGGAAGAATTTCATGCGGGAGCTGCATACTCGAGGATGGCTCTCGCGTACGTTGTATACTGCGCTCCGGTTTACTTGTCAACGTCCCTGAATGCTACCCAAGCATTTGTAGGTTTGTATAAGCCGCAAACTTTATTCTAACAATGTGAACATCTTGTGCGCGTGCGCGAGATCGTGCGTGCGTGGTATAACCTATTTGTGCCCTCGGGATCCAGTTCGTCCTCCTAAGTTGTCCCAACGTCAATAAAACGGTCAATGAACAACCTGTCCTCGACTCAAGTCCATTCCATCCAGCGGCCGACCCCACAGACGCATTATAAATGTGTACATGCTGTTCATTCAAAACAGGAATTTTCTCAAATATAAATTAATATGATAATATATTAGCATATTGTGCATATATTGGCATAGGTTGGGTTAGGTGTTTAGGTTCTGTTGGCGATTATTTGTAGTACGTGGGTGAAGCATTTACAGCGTTGTGGTTCGAACACAAGTCGTCAGTGCAGCACTTGTTCCGGAAGTGTTCGAACGTCAGCAGTTGTGAGTCGTGTGTAAACCGTTTTTCATTCATAAACACCTGGGGGGGGGGGGTTGGCGGGTGCATGGAATCACTTTTGGGTCTTTGTGTGGAGGACAGGCTGGGAAGTAAAGTGCCCTCTCCTAACCTACCAGAGGACCCAAAACAGAAAACGGCACAGTACGTCACTTTCGCCAACCGCTTCCATTTTCCTGCACGACAATTTTTGACCTCATGTAACGCCTACGCGCGAAAAGCGACATTCTTTGTACGAGGACAGGTTACGGGATCAGCTTTAATTCCCGGGCCCCGCCTTCCCCTGTAGCCGACTGTCTAATACAATGATATTGGACCTTAACTTCTCCACAACTGTACTTAATAAATTGTTGTATGAAAGGATTTGGCCCCCCTCCCTCCCCCCCCCAGGGGGCGAGGACCCGGGCCGCTCACCCGTCCAGTCGCTTCCCGTCTTCTCCTACACTACTGATAACGATTTTTTGAATTTGCTTCACTCATCCCCGCCCCCCCCCCTGGGTCTGCCAGCTGGTCATGCTCTCCCACCTGCTGTCACAGTCACCTGCTGTCACAGTCACCTGCTGTCACAGTCACCTGCTGTCACAGTCACCTGCTGTCACAGTCACCTGCTGTCACAGTCACCTGCTGTCACAGTCACCTGCTGTCACAGTCACCTGCTGCCACAGTCACCTGCTGTCACAGTCACCTGCTGTCACAGTCACCTGCTGTCACAGTCACCTGCTAACAAGAGAGCCGTGTAGGTGGTGGTGACGCGGGGGTGATGGTGACCCCGGCACTATACCCGTGGAAGGTGAGGGTATTATGATGAAGAGAACGCGCTAAGCTACAATGACAGAATAGAAGGGACGGGGAGAAGGAACGTGATGCTTAACCACTTGGACCATCGGGGATCGAGCGCTGACCTGCAAGCAGCGAGGCCTCCCCCTATACCGACCAGTCCCGGAGAGTATGGGGCATGTTTGGGCCAATAGGCCTTCTGCAGTTTTCATTATTTTTATGTTCAATAAATGTTGATGAAAACTGTGGTTTTCATATCAATTTAAACCATTAAATGTATGATGAAAAAATCACACACCTCAAGGTAAAGAGACAACGACGTTTCGGTCCACCCTGGACCATTATTAAGTCGAAACGTCATAAGAACATAAGAACAAAGATAACTGCAGAAGGCCTGTTGGCCCATACGAGGCAGCTCCTATTTATAACCACCCAATCCCACTCATATACATGTCCAACCCGCGCTTGAAACAATCGAGGGACCCCACCTCAATCACGTTACGCGGTAATTGGTTCCACAATAGAAAGTTGTTTTCACATATCCATACATTAAAACATTGATTGTAACCAAACATATATATGTGCTTCAGCCTACAGTTTAGACCCTCTATCCTGCGTGACAGTGAATACCAGCATTATCCTCACTTTAATAAGACTACTTTAATAAGACTATCAAAATCCTCAGATTAGGCAAAATTGTAATTAATTTTGTCAATAAAGATGTTAATAATAATAATCCACAAATCATCAACCCACAAAACGTCGTGGTCGTGTCATCTTCTGGTGTGTGGTTTGCTCATCATATCTTCAGCCACGTTATTGTGACTCATCGTTAATAATAAATGTAATTCAAGCACACATCCGGCTATGAAACCTACGCCACCGTAACAGGAGAAAAGTGTTACCCTGGCATGCCTTGACCTGGGGCCAGATTCACGAAGCACTGACGCAAGTACTTACGAACCTGTACATCTACCCTCAATCTTTGACGCCTTTGGCTACATTTATTAAGCAGTTTACAAGCATGAAAACTTCCCAATCAAGTGTTGTTATTGTTATAAACAGCCTCCTGGTGCTTTATAACAATAACCTCCTGGTTTTTGGAGTGGCGCTGCCCAATACTGTCACTATGGCGGTGTGTCCACTCACAGGATGAGTGGCGCTGCCCAATACTGTCACTATGGCGGTGTGTCCACTCACAGGATGAGTGGCGCTGCCCAATACTGTCACTATGGCGGTGTGTCCACTCACAGGATGAGTGGCGCTGCCCAATACTGTCACTATGGCGGTGTGTCCACTCACAGGATGAGTGGCGCTGCCCAATACTGTCACTATGGCGGTGTGTCCACTCACAGGATGAGTGGCGCTGCCCAATACTGTCACTATGGCGGTGTGTCCATTCATAGGATGAGTGGCGCTGCCCAATACTGTCACTATGGCGGTGTGTCCACTCACAGGATGAGTGGCGCTGCCCAATACTGTCACTATGGCGGTGTGTCCACTCACAGGATGAGTGGCGCTGCCCAATACTGTCACTATGGCGGTGTGTCCACTCACAGGATGAGTGGCGCTGCCCAATACTGTCACTATGGCGGTGTGTCCACTCACAGGATGAGTGGCGCTGCCCAATACTGTCACTATGGCGGTGTGTCCACTCACAGGATGAGTGACGCTGCCCAATACTGTCACTATGGCGGTGTGTCCACTCACAGGATGAGTGGCGCTGCCCAATACTGTCACTATGGCGGTGTGTCCACTCACAGGATGAGTGGCGCTGCCCAATACTGTCACTATGGCGGTGTGTCCACTCACAGGATGAGTGGCGCTGCCCAATACTGTCACTATGGCGGTGTGTCCACTCACAGGATGAGTGGCGCTGCCCAATACTGTCACTATGGCGGTGTGTCCACTCACAGGATGAGTGGCGCTGCCCAATACTGTCACTATGGCGGTGTGTCCACTCACAGGATGAGTGGCGCTGCCCAATACTGTCACTATGGCGGTGTGTCCACTCACAGGATGAGTGACGCTGCCCAATACTGTCACTATGGCGGTGTGTCCACTCACAGGATGAGTGGCGCTGCCCAATACTGTCACTATGGCGGTGTGTCCACTCACAGGATGAGTGGCGCTGCCCAATACTGTCACTATGGCGGTGTGTCCACTCACAGGATGAGTGGCGCTGCCCAATACTGTCACTATGGCGGTGTGTCCACTCACAGGATGAGTGGCGCTGCCCAATACTGTCACTATGGCGGTGTGTCCACTCACAGGATGAGTGGCGCTGCCCAATACTGTCACTATGGCGGTGTGTCCACTCACAGGATGAGTGACGCTGCCCAATACTGTCACTATGGCGGTGTGTCCACTCACAGGATGAGTGGCGCTGCCCAATACTGTCACTATGGCGGTGTGTCCACTCACAGGATGAGTGGCGCTGCCCAATACTGTCACTATGGCGGTGTGTCTACTCACAGGACGAGTGGCGCTGCCCAATACTGTCACTATGGCGGTGTGTCCACTCACAGGATGAGTGGCGCTGCCCAATACTGTCACTATGGCGGCGTGTCCACTCACAGGATGAGTGGCGCTGCCCAATACTGTCACTATGGCGGTGTGTCTACTCACAGGACGAGTGGCGCTGCCCAATACTGTCACTATGGCGGTGTGTCCACTCACAGGATGAGTGGCGCTGCCCAATACTGTCACTATGGCGGTGTGTCCACTCACAGGATGAGTGGCGCTGCCCAATACTGTCACTATGGCGGTGTGTCTACTCACAGGACGAGTGGCGCTGCCCAATACTGTCACTATGGCGGTGTGTCCACTCACAGGACGAGTGACGCTGCCCAATACTGTCACTATGGCGGTGTGTCCACTCACAGGATGAGTGGCGCTGCCCAATACTGTCACTATGGCGGTGTGTCCACCCACAGGATGAGTGGCGCTGCCCAATACTGTCACTATGGCGGTGTGTCCACTCACAGGATGAGTGGCGCTGTCCCCAATAAACTCGCCCCTCGGGGCAAAATTTAAAACACAAGTTTGTTATAAAGAAAACAGAAGATGTATGTGAAGAAGAACATTAAACCCACAGCTATACTGACACTCCAAAAGTGCCTTCACAAACTTATGATGCACCTAATAGTCAAAGAGTTCTCTACCAACACGAATCTCCCTAACTGATGAGTTCCTTTCATTTACATGTTTCCATAATGCATTTCCAGCAATGTGTTTACAAGATGAGTTTATATAAAAGATACAACGTTAGTAAACATTGCCAGACATTATGACAATAGTTAAACTGCCCTTTATTGTTATTGTGTTTATATCAAATTATTGGAAAAGAGGAGCTTATATATAGGAAAAGAGGAGCTTATATATAGGAAAAGAGGAGCTTATATATAGGAAAAGAGGAGCTTATATATAGGAAAAGAGGAGCTTATACATAAACTTTATAGAAACATTAACCAAAATATGATGAGTTGTTCATGAGGAGAGACGGGAATAAGGTAGGACCAGACTCCCTCTCAACACAGTTTATGTAACATTTCAACCCGTTCTCGCACTGTCTTATAGTCAATATTGACTTATTAAATACGTGCATATGTAACATACTAATTTATTGTGAATATTTTAGTTTACCTTGAAAAGCTTCATAGAAAACACCGACCTTACCTAACCTTCTTAGTATGTTAAGATAAGCATCTTATTGTTTCGTAATTACAATTATTACTTAACCTAAACCTATAATAGGTTAAGTAATAATTGTAATTACGAAGCAATAAGATGCTTATCTTAACATATTAAGGATAGGTAAGGTCGGTGTTTTCTATGAAGCTTTTCAAGGTAAACTAAAATATTCACAATAAATTAGTATGTCACATATGCACTTATTTAATAAGTCAATATTGACTTAAAGAAAGTGCGAGAACGGGTTGAACATTTGGCCACGATTTACATTGTTTATGACCATACATCCAATGCCTGAGAGGGAAGATCTGGTGGCACAAGTATGGGTGAGAGGAGAGGGGCGGGTGAGGGAAGAGGGGGCGGGTGAGAGCCTCACCTGACACGCTGGGAACTATGGTGGAGAGGCCGAGCCCCGTAAGATAGGTGGGGTACATGGAGTAGTCGCTGAGGCTGTGAAAGAGCCTCCTGAGGGCGGCGTGCTGGGGCTGACACGGGCCCCGCACGGCGCTGTCGTCGCTGTGGTACTGGCGGCTCGACGACACGCACTTTTCCCGAAGAAAAGCGCGGGAGGAGGAGGCTGCCGCCACCCGGCTCGCCACACGCTCCACGCTCCTTCTGTCGCCATTGGTGTATGTTGACCTCTGACTGGTGCCACTGGCATACACCTTGAAGGATGTGGCTCTCACTTCCTGGTGCTCCATCATGGCCTGCAGGCACCAGTGGCCGGCCACACCTCGGACTTGCTCCTAATGTTTGGGTTTAGTCCTGCACATGCTGGCGGCGTGTTCACCCCAGGCAGCATGTCATGCTGTGTGGGTGGGAGGGTGGGTCAGCATGGCTCACCTCCTCTCTACACCCACGCCACAACCCACAAACAATTGACCCACACACCATTCACATTTATTCAACAGTGAACGACTCACCATTTTTGGTTGTTCATCCTCCAAGTGAGAGGAACATTACCTTAAGGCTCGAGCTGTAGCAGCAAGTATATTAATAAACTTGTATATTATGCTCAACACATCACGGCCTCCTTTCATGTCGGGGAAATAAGAGTTATTAATGCTCTACCCTTTAGTGGCCAGTCACTAAGGTAGGCAGGTGTGTGGTGTGGTGTGTGTGTGTGTGTGTGTGTGTGTGTGTGTGGTGTGTGGTGTGGTGTGTGGTGTGTGGTGTGTGGTGTGGTGTGGTGTTTGTGTGTGTGTGTGTGTGTGGTGTGGTGTGTGTGTGTGTGTGTGGTGTGTGGTGTGTGTGTGGTGTGTGTGTGTGTGTGTGTGTGTGTGTGTGTGTGTGTGTGTGTGTGTGTGGTGTGTGGTGTGGTGTGTGGTGTGTGGTGTGTGGTGTGGTGTGGTGTTTGTGTGTGTGTGTGTGTGTGTGTGTGTGTGGTGTGTGTGTGTGTGTGTGTGTGGTGTGGTGTGTGTGTGTGTGTGTGTGGTGTGGTGTTTGTGTGTGTGTGTGTGTGTGTGGTGTGTGGTGTGGTGTGTGGTGTGGTGTGTGTGTGTGTGTGTGTGTGTGTGTGTGTGTGGTGTGGTGTGTGTGTGTGTGTGTGTGGTGTGTGGTGTGTGTGTGGTGTGTGGTGTGGTGTGTGTGTGTGTGTGTGTGTGTGTGTGTGTGTGTGTGTGTGTGTGTGTGTGTGTGTGTGTGTGGTGTGTGTGTGTGTGTGTGGTGTGTGTGGTGTGTGTGTGTGTGGTGTGTGTGTGTGTGGTGTGTGGTGTGGTGTGTGGTGTGGTGTGGTGTGGTGTGTAGGACTGCCCCCCCCCCCCCCACAACACTACCAATGGTGTCAAATGTACACTACAACACACGCCCCGCGCGGGTCGGGATTACAGAGAGAGCCTGAGTTTATATAGGAGCGTGCAAGGGTTGGTGTGCCTACCTTGCTCAGTACATGCCGCACACCGAGCTCCACCTCTCGGGCCCTGCCTCTTAACAAACTGTATCTGGTGCATATAATTTAACCTTCCTGATTTTATTATGATTTTTTGTCATGTCTATTTTGAAGGCATGTATGGTTGAAGCTTCCACTTGCCGCCACATTTGGGGTCGTGTTCTCTCCTGTACTGAAGTGTGTACCCTGTGGGCGTGTGTGGAGGTGTGGGCGCGTGTGGGCGTGTGTGTAGTGGTGTTCTTGGCTACCAGTTCTTTCCCCAAAGTGTCTCCATCACCCAACTTCACTTCCCCTTCCTTAATTGTTATAGTTAATTTGTCAACTGTGGATAGTTGTAGGCCTTACACTGGCACTCTCCCTCACTGGCACTCCCTCACTGGCACTCTCCCTCACTTCACTAGCTGGAACATCTGGATGCCTGAGGTATATTTGGTTTAGACTGAACAGAAGCGAGTATATACCGATATAATTAATATGTAGTATAGCTATGTTCCGAATCTAGTATACCGAGACACCAAAGCACTTGTGTGAGGGTTGCAAGTGCATATATGTGGGTTGGAGGTCCATGTGAGGGGTTGCAGCTTGAGTAGGCGCGCGTGGGAGCGCTCGCACAACACCAGACATGTGCCTGGGGGGTCAAGCCGAAGTCTAGGTGTTCTTGAGGGGGTGGCAGAGGTCACTAGAGGCACTGTTCTTGAGGACACACACACCACCCGCGACACTGGACACACCATACACACTACCTCTTATACAGCCTACAGCTCAAACACCAGCTTACGGCCACACACAAGGCAGGGAGAGAGAAAGCTAGAGAGAGAGAGAGAGAGAGAGAGAGAGAGAGAGAGAGAGAGAGAGAGAGAGAGAGAGAGAGAGAGAGAGAGAGAGAGAGAGAGAGAGAGAGAGAGATAAGGGGGGAGGAAGAACAAGGGAGTGAGCAGTAGTGTGGACGGGGACAAGTGTGGGACGTCCCAGGGCACCGCGACCCAACACAACACTGAAGCTGTGTGCAGCTGTCGACTGGCCTGGCCTGGCACTGACCCCCCCCCCCCCAGCAAGCCGAGGGCTTACGCCACACACACACACACACACACACACACACACACACACACACACACACACACACACACACACACACACTCGCAGAAATCGCCGTGTAGCAGCAGGTATTAAGAGATCAACCATAAACACTCCACATTACACACACACCACCTTGACCGGTGCCAAGATCGCTCGTTTATAGCCCTTACAGAGGCGGGCAGGGCACGGCCAGCGCCGCCCCGGATCATAGGCCTATGGTAACCACGCCATTACCGCCACCATCCTCCACTACCACCACACAAATAGCACACACTACCCTACCATCTTCCCTGGTGTCCACCACCACCACCAGACATACCCCACCAACCACGGGGACGGCCACACCTCGCCAGATATACTCCGCACACAGCTTTAAAGAGAGGCAGGAAAGCGCCCAGAAGGCTCTGGAACCGATATACTAATCGACTAAGAGCTGAGAGGCGGGACCCAAGCGCCGCGGCTCAACTCCCGTAAATATAATTAGGCGAGTACACCAATAACCTCCACATCAGTCACAGCCCGGCTCCTGTGCCAGGTAAGTCCACTACGGGCTCACCATAGCCCGTGCTACTTGCCCCGCTCCTGTGCCAGGTAAGTCCACTACGGGCTCACCATAGCCCGTGCTACTTGCCCCGCTCCTGTGCCAGGTAAGTCCACTACGGGCTCACCATAGCCCGTGCTACTTGCAACTGTTGTTCAAGGAAGCTAAATCTAAAAACCAACCAACCAACCAGCCTCGGTTGAAGACGATAAAATTACAAATCTCAAATTAAACTTATTTCAATTTCAATTTAAATTTCTCCCACTCTGGCTCTCTCACTTGATATGGGTCCTGCCAGGTAGGTCCAAGACTCATGAAGCATTTACGTATCCACTAACGAAACCTGTGTATCATTCAGCCAGCCCGTCCTCCAGTCAAAGACCCAAAAGTGATTCCATGCACCCGCCAACCCCTCAGGTGTTTATGAATGAAAAGCGGTTTACACACGACTCACAACTGCTGACGTTCGAACATATCCGGAACAAGTGCTTCACTGACGAATTTTGTTCGAACCACAACGCTGTAAATGCTTCACCCACGTACTACAAATACAAATAATCGCCAACAGAACCTAAACACCTAAACTAACCTAATCAGTTCCTAAATATGTACAATATAGCAATATGAACAAATATTAATTTATATTTGAGAAAATTCTTGTTTTGAATGAACAGCATGTACACATTTATGAATGCGTCTGTGGGGTCGACCGCTGGATGGAATGGACTTGAGTCGAGGACGGGTTGTGTTCAGCAGTCATGGCAGTATTGTTTACATTCTTATTTATTTATTTATTTATTTATTTATTTATTTATTTATTTATTTATTTATTTATTTATTTATTTATTTATTATTTATTTATTTATTATTTATTTATGCATATACAAGAAGGTACATTGGGAATGTGAGGATACATAATATGGTAATTACAGTCTTGTAAAGCCACTAGTACGCACAGCGTTTCTGGCATTCGTTACACAGTTCATAAGCTCCGAAGCAACAGTTGTCCTCACTTTAATAAGACAATTGAAATCCTCAGATTAGGCAAAATTTGTAATTAATTTTATCAATAAAGATGTTAATAATAATGTATAACAATAATAACCTTGGGTTGTGAAGTGTCGCAGCTGGTGAACTACAACCCCGCCACCTTCACTCCATATGTGTGCACTATGGAATTTATTTATACAACGATGACATTCTAATTCCTAGACAACAAGGAAGGACCTTAGCATGAGCGCGCACGCGCACACACACACACACACACACACACACAGGTAGGGTAGATAAAGACAGTCTATTTAACACAAGGGGAACACGCACAAGGGGACACAGGTGGAAACTGAGTGCCCAAATGAGCCACAGAGATATTAGAAAGAACTTTTTTAGTGTCAGAGTGGTTGACAAATGGAATGCATTAGGAAGTGATGTGGTGGAGGCTGACTCCATACACAGTTTCAAGTGTAGATATGACAGAGCCCGATAGGCTCATGAATCTGTACACCTGTTGATTGACGGTTGAGAGGCGGGACCAAAGAGCCAGAGCTCAACCCCCGCAAACACAACTAGGTGAGTACAACTAGGTGAGTACACACACACACACACACACACACACACACACACACACAGTTCAGGAATCTGTACACCTGTTGATTGACGGTTGAGAGGCGGAACCAAAGAGCCAGAGCTCAACCCCCGCAAACACAACTAGGTGAGTACAACTAGGTGAGTACACACACACTTATATATTTTCATCAACGGGGTAACATCTTGTTCACTTAACAGTAATAAACAGATTGATCAATAATTACTGTAATTCAAAGTCATTAAACATAATTTTAGAGGAACGGAGCATTATAATCCAGAACTTTCCGGAAGGTGAACACGTTTGGAATATTTCCAGAGGACAAATTCCAGGGGCCAGATTCACCAAAGCAGTTACGCAAGCACTTACGAACTTGTACATCTTTTCTCAATCTTTTGCAGTTTTGTTCCCAATTATTAAACAGTTAATGAGCTCCGAAGCACCAGGAGGCTGTTTATAACAATAACAACAGTTGATTGGGAAGTTTTCATGCTTGTAAACTGTTTAATAATTGTAATCAAAGCCGTCAAAGATTGAGGAAAGATGTTCACTTTCTCAAGTGCTTGCGTAAGTGCTTTCGTGAATCTAGCCCCAGGACTGACAGTCGACATAAATTATTAATTACCTTATAACTGAAGGTTTATGCATATCCTTAACCAAGTTCTGTGTCATCTTTTCAAGTCTTCTCGACTCAAGAACAACGCTTAGAGCCAAAATAGAAGTTCTAAACGGTAAAGGGAACGTTAAGGTCGTTCAACCGTTAAGTCAAGTGATTTAACGGCCTCGTTCAGCGAGTATAGCTGTGACGTCACACGTCTGGTGCGCACGCGCCATAGTTTGAATATAGAGAGTAGTTAGAGCCGCCTGGGAGAGGTCACTAGAGCAACCTTAGAGCTAACTTGCGCTTGAACCTACAATAGAGGCTCGTACTGGCATGCCAATTTATAGAGCATTCCCCTTTAGCCAGGAACTCCACTACTAAGCACACACGACCAATACAAATAATAATGGTAACATTGACACCATTTGGTCCGGGAGACATCTCCCGTCACGCAGGGTGCAGTCGCGCCTCCACAGATCTCCAGTATCATCTCTTGATACTGGTAATGATTCGAAAGGGCCACCACTTACGGGCTATTCATGCCCGTGCCACCTTTTGGGTGGCTTAATCTTTATTAATCAAATCAATCAGCATCACATTCTGGATCCGGATTCACGAAGCAGTTACACAAGTACTTACGAACGTGTACATCTTTCCTCAATCTTTGACGGCTTTGGTTACATTTATTAAACAGTTTACAAGCATGAAAACTTGCCAATCAACTGTTGTTATTGTTATAAACAGCCTCCTGGTGCTTCGGAGCTCATTAACTGTTTAATATTTGTAAACAAAGCCGCCAAAGACTGAGAAAAGATGTACAGGTTCGTAAGTGCTTGCGTAGCTGCTTCGTGAATCTGGCCCCTGGTGTCTTTACTGTGCTTATAAAAGGTCATTAATAGGAGAAAGCACTAAGCCAGCGTCATTATATAGCCCTTAGAAAGGCTACAAAAACAAGGAGCTTGAATAGGACAGAGTGAAGGTTAGGTGTCCAGCCTCTTAGAACATTGGGGATCGAACACAGACTCTGCAAGAAGCGAGGCCGTTGTTCTACTGACCAAAATATCAGCTATAGGCAGTGCTGGATTTAGGCATAAGTTAAACAAGCTACAGCTTAAGCCTCTCACAATCCGCAGGGACCTCATAAAATTTCATTTATTTTATCTTTTAAAATTGTATGTAAGTTTTTAAAGTAAACAAACATTTCAGGTTAAGGTCCTTTTTAAGTACAGCATGGACCAATGGGTAATGCGTGCGTCTTGGATGACTAGTGACGAGGGTTCGATTCCACCGCTCTGCTCCAAAGATTTTCTCGTAGATATATAACGCGTGTGATTTCATTTGTGTATGAACATTTGTTCTTAAGTGACCTGGTTCTGTGCTGGTAATCCAGTTCCAGTCATTCCACTTCCTGGGGGTGGAGGCCTGGTCGAGGACCGGGCCGCGGGAACACTAAAGCCCCGAAATCATCTCAAGAAGAAGATCGCGTCCCTCCTCTGTGCTTGGCTCCAACTCAACATATCGAGAACTGTATTGTATTACACAATACCTGTATGTGTGAGTGTATTTACTATTTGTCTGCAGATTGGAGCTATTAGCTCTTGGACCCCACCTTTCTAACCAGTCTATTTTCTTCTATTATATCTACTAGATATATTTCTAACACGCGCGCGCGCACACACCTCCAGGCTCCTTTTAGCAGCTGTTTTTACATTAGCTGTCTTCCAGCTTTCCGGTAGGTCTCCTGTTTACAGTGACCTGTTATACACCATAGAGAGTGGCACACTTAGTGCTTCTGCACTCTCTCAGTGTGACACCAACACTGGGGGGTGTCAGTGTGACACCAACACTGGGGTGTGTCCGTGTGACACCAACACTGGGGTGTGTCAGAGTGACACCAACACTGGGGTGTGACAGTGTGACACCTACACTGGGGTGTGTCAGAGTGACACCAACACTGGGGTGTGTCAGTGTGACACCAACACTGGCACACACAGAAAGAACTTTTTCAGTGTCAGAGTAGTTAGTAAATGGAATGCATTAGGCAGTGATGTGGTGGAGGCTGACTCCATACACAGTTTCAAATGTAGATATGATAGAGCCCAATAGGCTCAGGAATCTGTACACCAGTTGATTGACGGTTGAGAGGCGGGACCAAAGAGCCAGAGCTCAACCCCCGCAAGCACAATTAGGTGAGTACAATTAGGTGAGTACACACACATAAACACCAGTAACAGAAGCATACCCACCCACCCCCACCCCTTAACAATGTATACCAAAATAATAATTACGTGTGATGTTGCCTGGCAGACCAGTGGTGTCCTTGCTGGCATACGCTGCCTGCTGTGGTGTAGGGGCGTCCTGCTGCTGCCGGTGGTGGACCTGCGTCACCAGTGTCACAGCAGCCTGGCTGGTGTCACGTGCCCCGCCCTCTCCCTCCTGCTGGCCGCTCACAGTACCGGCTATGGTGTTCAAAGACAAGGGCAGCGCAGGTGCCTGGCGGGGCGCTACTAGGAGTTCCTCGTGCGTCCTGGACGCTCCCACTCCACTCAGCTGAGCCCCTCGAGTGTGAGCACCTGTAACTCGAGGTGGGAATGGTGGTTGTGGCCGAGGGTTTTGGTAAGTTGAGGGGTGATGGTGGCCATGTTGGTGCCATGAGTGAGGGGCGTCTCCCGTCAGCCTCCCGTCCTCACCCGTCTCCCCCACACGGTGGCCCGGGGCGTCCGTCTGGAGAGTGGACGGTGGGTAGAGGACAGGGTTGAGGGGGGAGTGTGGGGGCTCCTGACGGGGGTACCCACTGAGGCAGAACACCCCGGCGCGGACACCCTCCCGCTGGGGCCTGCACCTCTCCCCCTCGGGAGGCACGCGGACGCCCCCCGCCGCTCTCCTCCTCCTCCTCACCTTCTGCAGGAGCCGCCGCCACCTCTCTGTCTTGGGCACTGTCACGCCTCAACACGGCGGCGGTGGGCGTCATGTGGGCGGGGGTGGGCGTCACGTGGGCGGGGGTGGGCGTCACGTGGGCGGGGGTGGAGTCACCCCTTATAGCCGCCGCAGCCTCCTGGTCGCCAGCAGGAGACGACGGGTCTCCGTCGTCGAAGCTGAGGTCGTCGCTAACTGTGCTGAGTGTGTCGTTGTGCTCCTCCCCGCAGGTGTGGCCGTGCCCCTCCCCACACCCGCTCACCGCCTGCAGCCTCGCACGCACCGTGCTCTCTGTCTCATCACTCTCACTATCATCATCATCGTCATCATCACTCTCACTTTCGTCACCTCGCTCACACTGGGCGTCACTGTCGCGCGCTTGTCCTAACTTCCCGCGCGAGGTGTGGCCGCGAGTGTCCCGTCGCCCGGGAGGCGCTGCTCGCTGCCGCACGCGCCGCCCTCCGGAGCCCCGAGGTCCTCCTCCAGGATGGTGAAGTGGGCGTAGCCTCCCGGCGCCCCTCTCCCTCGCACCTCGTACTCCTCCTCGGAAGTGTCGTCGGAGTCGTCCGAGTCGGAGGACGACGAGGACCCTCCCGAGGGCGACCCTGGAGTACGTGTGTCACTGGGACTCTTGCCGTGGGCGTGCAGGGTGCCGTGCAGCGCCCCGCCCGCGGCCCAGGGGCGGGACGACACCACCTTCCCGCCCCTCACTAGGGAGTAGGAGTCACTGCGAGTGAACGTCCCCTACTGGGGGCTGCTGGTGAGGGCGGTGGGAGGGGGAGCCTGGGGCTGGGTCACACCCTGGCAGGTGATCCAGCATGCTAGTGACCCGCCCTCACCCCCCGAGGGCACCAGGGCCGCCTACACTAGGGCTGGTGACACACTTGGTGCTGTAGAGGGCGTGAGAGGAGTGCCGCGCGCACTCTACACCTCACCCACCAACTGACTGGTGCCCGCTGATGCCAGGGGAGGGGGGGGGGGAGGTGGCACCCTCGGAAATCTCTCCCCCATTCCCCTTTCTTGCCCCTGACGCCCTCACCACCACCCTCGCTTCCCCTCACAACACCACCACGGCTACACACCCTACACACCTACACCGCCCCCACCCCACATACCTGTCACCATCACACCAGGCTTGCACCACCGTCAACCTGACGCGGTAACCCCGCTGCTCCAGCGCCAGGCTTCACACCAACCACTCCAACACAATAGTCACCTCATTTTGGGCTTTGGTTTGTAATTCTCTAACCAGTAAGACTCAAACAAGAGGGGATAATGCTCTGTGGCCCTACATGACCATGGGGCTTATGCTAATGAACGGAATTAGTCTCTCCACTATGCTTTGACCAGAAAAGTAACTCTGATACACTATATATATATATATATATATATATATAATATATATATATATATATATATATATATATATATATATATATATATATATATATATATATATATATATATATATATATGCGAACAAGCCTGAATGGTCCCCAGGACAATATGCAACTGAAAACTCACACCCCAGAAGTGACTCGAACCCATACTCCCAGAAGCAACGCAACTGGTATGTACAAGACGCCTTAATCCACTTGACCATCACGACCGGACAAAATGAGGTGATAGCCGAGGCTATTTGAACCACCCCACCGCCGGCACTCGGATAGTAATCTTGGGCATAGCATTTTACCAAATCACCTCATTCTTTGGGGCACACGTGAGGAACACAAAAAATTCTTTGTGTTCCTCACGTGTGCCCCAAAGAATGAGGTGATTTGGTAAAATGCTATGCCCAAGATTACTATCCGAGTGCCGGCGGTGGGGTGGTTCAAATAGCCTCGGCTATCACCTCATTTTGTCCGGTCGTGATGGTCAAGTGGATTAAGGCGTCTTGTACATACCAGTTGCGTTGCTTCTGGGAGTATGGGTTCGAGTCACTTCTGGGGTGTGAGTTTTCAGTTATATATATATATATATATATATATATATATATATATATATATATATATATATATATATATATATATATATATATATATATATTGATTTAATATTTTTCAGTATGAAATGCCCAGCATCGGAGGAGTTCTACAGGCTGTTAGGAAACATTGGGGAGTGAAGTCATGCCTGTGAGTGAACAGACTGCCACCGCAGCATGCACTGAACATGCACTCCCCCATTGGAAGAAAACTAGCTAGGCTGTTCATCGTTATGATTAATAAAGAAACTAAATTAAAATTCTCTAGAAAGTCGTACAGTAAGGGACAACACAATGAAAGTGTACAACTAGATGAAAGTCTTAAGAAATAATATAAATACAGCACTTTTCTAAAGATATTATTCCAAATTAGATCATCAGACGGTGTTTTCAAATTGGAAGGTGTAGATTAAGATGATACATAGGTAAACACAAGTTGAGAACTTGTGAAGTTCAGAACAAGTTGTGGGACTCGTAAAACAAGTTACCAAGCAACATGCCATAACCAAACCCAGGGCCAAGTTCCCCGCCTCGGTTGGACAAGCAGACGAGTGGGTGTGGCTGGATATAAATAGGAGATGCCGAGCATTGGGCCAAAAGGCCATCTGCAGATTCCTTTTTTTCTCCTCTGTTGATATGAGTGGGTGATGGCGGGGGTGGCGGGGTGTGTCTCCTGGGCCCCGCCTCCTCGTCTCACTACTGCTGCTCCTCTGCCTCGTCGCTAAATGAACACAATAGCTTTCTGCTCAATGTAAATGATTCGTGAATTCAACTTGTACAAGTTTCCCCATAAACGGTTTTCCATCATGGCAGGTGTCACAATCATGTGTCTATCGTCTGACATGTGTCACAATCGTGTGTCTATCGTCTGACACAGTGTCACAATCGTGTGTCTATCGTCTGACACAGTGTCACAATCGTGTGTCTATCGTCTGGCACGTGTCGTAAACGTGTGTCTAGGAGCGTTGGTACCAGGGGGGTGGGGGTCTATAGCGATGACACTGGCTCCCCAACACAACAATGTTTGATCTCCTGAACACTATCACGGTCACTCTTAATGGTAAACCACCTGCCTCACTCTCCCTGCCTCATCTCCCCCTTCCTGCCTCTCCCTCCCCTTCCTGCCTGCCTTCACACCCTACCACCCTCCCCTTCCTGCCTCACCCTCCCCTTCCTGCCTCACCCTCCCCTTCCTGCATGCCTTGTTTTGTATTGTATGCCTTTCCTTATAAAACACTTTAACATTGAAATTCCTTCATCCTCTTCTCACCCCTGCCTTCCTTCTTTCGATCTTGTCCTTCGTTCTCTCAATTTAAACAAGCTATCATTGTCTGCCATGGCTGTTTCCCTCAGTATCTTGTATGTCCTGAACATATACCCTCTGTTACTTCCCCCCTCTTAGCAGGGAATTTACCTTAAGTTATTTATTACCTTGGTACACTGGCATTTATGCAGCTACCCTAGACTATATCAAGGGAGTACAGTGTTAAAAATTAGCAAGTTAATGGTAAAAATCCCTGTCACACAGGATGGTTAGACATACACGACCACGTGATCAGTAGTCTGCACGGGTCAATTTTGGGTGTATTATGACCACCGTAAAACTCTACGGACCCGACAACGTACATTTAACATTGATCTCAAACACTCGTGTGTACTCACCTAGTTGTGCTTGCGGTGGTTGAGCTTTGGCTCTTTGGTCCCGCCTCTCAACCGTCACATCTACTGGTGTACAGATTCTTGAGCTTCGCAAGCTCCATCATATCTACATTTGAAACTGTGTATGGAGTCAGCCTCCACCACATCACTTCCCAGTGCATTCCCTTTACTAACTACTATGACACTGAAAACGTTCTTTCTAATGTCTCTGTGGCTCATTTGGGTACTTTGGTACCTGTGTCCCCTTGTTCGTGTATTTCCCCGTGTTAAATAATCCATCCTTCTCTACCCTGTCAATTCCCCTAAGAATTTTGTATGAGGTGAACATGTCTCTCCGAGCTCTTCTGTCTTTCAGCGACGTGAGGTGCAGTTCCCTCACTCTTTCCTCGTAACTCACATCTTAGTTCTGGGACTAGCCTAGTGCCATATCTCTGAACGTTTTCCAGATTCATCTTGTGTTTGACAAGGTACGGGCTCCATGCTGGGGCCGCAAACTCCAGAATTGGTCTTACATACGTGGTATACAAGGTTTTGAAAGATTCCTTACACAGGTTTCTGAAGGCGGTTCTGATATTAGCCATCCTCGCATACGCCGCCGATGTTATTCTTTTGATGTGTGCTTCAGGAGACAGGTTTGGAGTGATATCAAACTCCTAGATCTTTCTCTCTCTTCGTTTCGTGAAGGACTTCATCTCTCATTCCGTATGATACCTCGTTGATACCTAGCTGATGGGGTTCTGGGAGTTCTTCTACTCCCCAAGCCCGGCCCGAGGTCAGGCTTGACTTGAGAGTTTGGTCCACCAGGCTGTTGCTTGGAGCGGCCCGCAGGCCCACATACCCACCACAGCCAGGTTGGTCCGGCACTCCTTGAAGAAAACTGTCTAGTTTCCACTTGAAGATGTCTACTGTTGTTCCGGCAATATTTCTTATGCTCGCTGGGAGGATGTTGAACAACCACGGACCTCTGATGTTTATACAGTGTTCTCTGATTGTGCCTATGGCACCTCTGCTCCTCACTGGTTCTATTCTGCATTTTCTTCCATATCGTTCACTCCAGTACGTTGTTATTTTACTGTGTAGATTTGGGACCTGGTCCTCCAGTATTTTCCACGTGTATATTATTTGCTATCTCTCTCGTCTTTGTAGCGAGTACATTCTGAGCGCTTTGAGACGATCCCAATAATTTAGATGCTTAATCTCGTTTATGTATCCCGTATACGTTCTTTTGGTCCCGCCTCTCAACAGAAACTGTGTTGAAACACACACAAGTGTGTGTGTGTGTGTGTGTGTGTGTGTGTGTGTGTGTGTGTGTGTGTGTGTGTGTGTGTGTGTGTGTGTGTGTGTGTGTGTGTGTGTGTGTGTGTGTGTGTGTGTGTGTGTGTGGACCCAACACGACCAGCCCTCTCACGTCCCGGGGCCACACGTGTACAGAGTGGCCCGGCACAAGCGTACGGTCTACAACGTTGATATTACGAGGTATAACCATGCATGTATTTATTATATTATGGAGAAAACGGGTGGGGGGGAAACATGAGAAGGAAGGAGAGGGCGTAAGTGTGAGGGGGGGGGGGGGGGTGGGGTGGGCGTGAGGAGGTGCCTCTGGCCGCAGGAGTGCCAGGGTGCCTGGCCTTCGTCTCCTCACAGTGCCTCGCTCACACCTCTACCAGTCCATATTGTTTACCCTTCCCTCTACGGAAAATAAATTACCCTAAACCTTTCTTCAATCACAGTTAAAAATGGCGGTGTTTATCAGCTGGGTTCATGACTCCTGAACACTGACTCACGGCTTGGTGACGCTGGTATTCACCTCAGAACACCAACTGAATGTTTGATGAGGCTACTATTCACTGATAGTCTTCCTCAAACGTCTAATGGACATTTTGCTAATGGATTTTGATGGGGAAGCGCATATTCGTGCGAGATGTACTGTGCTGCCTCCCTCCCTCCCCATCTGTGGGTGCCTCTGCTCCTTCACACCACCACTCCTGCACCACCACCACCTCCCTCACCCTCCATCATCAACAAATTAACCTTTAGGAGAGACCCGAGTGTACCCATGGTGTCCCCTGCCCTTCCTGCACCACCAGTGACACACCACCTCTCACCCAACCCGTTCTCGCACTTGCTTATAGTCAATATCTTGCTATGAATAAGTGCATATGTGACATATGTACTTATTTATAAGCGAAATAGTGACTATAAACAATAAGTCATATATGTGCTGTCTTGTGCGAGAGCGGGTTGCCTCACCCTAACACACCAGCCTCTCCCCTCACCCTAACACCCCAGCCTCTCCCCTCACCCTAACACCCCAGCCTCTCCCCTCACCCTAACACCCCAGCCTCTCCCCTCACCCTAACACCCCAGTCTCTCCCCTCACCCTAACACCCTCGCGTCTCTCCCCTCACCCTAACACCCCAGCCTCTCCCCTCACCCTAACACACCAGCCTCTCCCCTCACCGTAACACCCCAGCCTCTCCCCTCACCCTAACACCCCAGCCTCTCCCCTCACCCTAACACCCCAGCCTCTCCCCTCACCCTGACACCCCAGCCTCTCCCCTCACCCTAACACCCCAGCCTCTCCCCTCACCCTAACACCCCAGCCTCTCCCCTCACCCTAACACACCAGCCTCTCCCCTCACCCTAACACACCAGCCTCTGCCCCTCACGCTCAACACCAGGCCTCTGTGCTTCCCTCACCCTTGTGTGTTACCTTGTCAACTATATTAATAGCTGTGCTAGTCCCCTCGTGCCTCTCCCCTCGGCCTGGGCTGGCCACTCACCTACTGCCACTAACACAACATTCTGGGCATTCCGGGGTGAGGCTCACGAGTCTCTGCTGCTGTTACTGTTGCTGCTGCTGCTGGTGTGTAGTGGCACACATGCCTTCACCCACGCTCAAAGGCATATATAAGCAACACCCACACGTTAACCACACATCTTGCTGAATATACACAGGGTTTACTCGTGAACCTCTACAGCATACTTGGTGGTTGGTCAGCAAGCTCTAGTGGTGGCCTTAATAACTTCAAAAATTAAGCCATTTCCTCCCACCACCAAAGCTAATGACACTATCAATGGGCTGAGCAACAGTAATCGCAGACGGGAGGAACCTGCTGCGGCTGCTTTAAACCTGTGGCAGATCCTGTGTAATGAAGGCGGGTGTGGCGCGTCCTATGTCTGGGCGGGTGTGGCGCGTCCTATGTCTGGGCGGGTGTGGCGCGTCCTATGTCTGGGCGGGTGTGGCGCGTCCTATGTCTGGGCGGGTGTGGCGCGTCCTATGTCTGGGCGGGTGTGGCGCGTCCTATGTCTGGGCGGGTGTGGCGCGTCCTATGTCTGGGCGGGTGTGGCGCGTCCTATGTCTGGGCGGGTGTGGCGCGTCCTATGTCTGGGCGGGTGTGGTGCGTCCTATGTCTGGGCGGGTGTGGCGCGTCCTATGTCTGGGCGGGTGTGGCGCGTCCTATGCCTGGGCGGGTGTGGCGCGTCCTATGCCTGGGCGCCCCAGATGAACCCGGAGCCCCAGCGCCGCCTGCTGCAGCGTCTGGGGTTCCTCTCACAGAGACACCACTCTCACCCTACACAACACGCTTCTCAAACACATTTACAACCTAACATTACCCAACATAACCGAGACAATACCAGCCAGTATGAGCCTAACCTTGGCTAATACACCCTAACCAAACACTGTATATAAAGGTCTTGACGAGCAGAAAACTGGCTTTGTCGAACCGTGTGGTGTAAGTTTTGATGAGGGAGCTCTGAGGCATGGCGGGACAGGTGTTGTGGGTGGACGTCTCACTACGACCAGTGACCACTAGACCAACTGGCACTATTACACATACATCCTACTTCACTAAATTATCCTCACTCAAAAGTTAAGGCAACAGAGTATCACCACCAATGGCCTTAGAGGGTCTTAATCTTCCCCAACATTATTGACAAACAGTTGCGGGTTCTCTCTCCTGTATAGATCTTTCATACCCTATTTATATCTTTAATTTCTCTCTCCTCCACGTATAAACTTCAGTATAAACATCACTCTACACCTGAGTGTGGAGCCTCATATCGTCCTAACATAACTCAATAAGGTGCCAATATTGCAGGTGATAAACTTATCTGTATATTTATAATCGAGTTTACACAAAACTACACAGCATCATCCCTCTCCATATATTTCCCCGAGAATTTTAATGTCCATCCATTTGGACTGGTCGGAAGAGCCTCGCTTCATGCTGAGTCGGCGTTCGATCCCCGATAATCCAGGTGGATGGGGCCCCTTTTCTCAGCTCCTTGTCCTCATTTGTTTCCACGTGTTATATAGTCAAACTGGCTTAGCAGTTTCTCCTCATGATAACCTTAGGATGGCGACCAAGCCGCAGAGCGTAAGGCAACAATTGAGTTCTCTCTCAGAGTACCCACCAGCGTATGTTCGTCCCGCACCCCACACCATTCTCTTTGCAAATTTGGGTGAGGCTAGTGTTGAGGGTAGTGGGTGGAGGGTGGGCGGGGGTGTTGAGTGTGGGTGGCGCCCTCTCCCACTTGACACTCCAGTAAGTGTAGCGGGTCAGCAACCCGCCCACGCACACACTCCTCTCACATGGTTGCCTTATTTGACTATAAATACTAGACCACAGCTCAACAAATACGTCATTAACGCCAGAGTTCAACAGGGCACGACACGCCACAACCCAGACGACACCGCACATATCCTGGTCAGCATGGCCACGACACGCCACAACCCAGACGACACCGCACATATCCTGGTCAGCAGGCCACGACACGCCACAACCCAGACGACACCGCACATATCCTGGTCAGCATGGCCACGACACGCCACAACCCAGACGACACAGCACATATCCTGGTCAGCAGGCCACGACACGCCACAACCCAGACGACACCGCACATATCCTGGTCAGCTTGGCCACGTCTAACGTAGAAAATCAATTATAACAAAACACAAACATTTAGGCAG
The DNA here is from genome assembly GCF_040958095.1 of Procambarus clarkii. Lineage (NCBI taxonomy): Eukaryota > Metazoa > Arthropoda > Malacostraca > Decapoda > Cambaridae > Procambarus > Procambarus clarkii. Next base: position 7,902,415 of record NC_091238.1, on the reverse strand, counting down.
CCAGAGAACTGAGGCATCTCCTACTATACCAGCATATAATCTCTCATACTACACTAGCAGTCCTTCCTAAAAATGTACACACTTATATGGCGGGAGGTGAACCTCAAGCTGCACCTTACACTAATACATAGAGTGACCAGAGACCCAAGTTCACTTCCCCAGCATCCCAGACGGACCCCATGATCAACATGTGATCCACATGATCTCCCAGAGGGAATAGACTCGTTCCTCTCAGTGTTTGCTGATGATGCAAAAATTATGAGGAGGATTAAGACAGAAGAAGAGAGTATGAGGCTACAAGATGACCTAAACAAACTGAAGGAATGGTCCAACAAATGGCTACTAAAGTTCAACCCAAGTAAATGTAAGGTAATAAAACTAGGGAGGAGGAAATAGGGCAGACACAGGATACAGAATGGGAGATGAAGTCCTTCACGAAACGTACAGAGAGAAAGATCTAGGAGTGTGATATCACGCCAAACCTGTCTCTTGAAGCCCACATCAAAAGAATAACATCGGCGGCATATGCGAGGTTCGCTAACATCAGAACTGCCTTCAGAAACCTGTGTAAGGAATCATTCAAAATCTTATATACCACGTATGTAAGGCCAATCCTGGAGTATGCGGTCCCAGCATGGAGCTCGTACCATGTCAAACACAAGACGAAGTTGGAAAAAGTTCAGAGGTAGTCCCAGAACTAAGATGTGAGTTACGAGGAAAGAGTGAGGGAACTGCACCTCACGTCGCTGAAAGACAGAAGAGCTCGGGGAGACATGTTCAACTCATACAAAATTCTCAGGGGAATTGACAGGGTAGAGAAGGATGGATTATTTAACACGGGTGGTACACGCACAAGGGGACACAGGTGGAAGCTGAGTAACCAAATGAGCTACAGAGACATTAGAAAAAACTTTTTTAGTGTCATAGTAGTTAGTAAATGGAATGCACTAGGAAGTGATGTGGTGGAGGCTGACTCCATACACAGTTTTAAATGTAGATATGATGGAGTTTGAGAAGCTCAGGAATCTGTACACCAGTAGATTCACAGTTGAAAGGCGGGACCAAAGAGCCAAAGCTCAACCCCCGCAAACACAACTAGGTGAGGTTCAGCAGTGATTAATTGTTGCCGCCGGAGGTGGCTAGTTTATTGTGCACCCCATACTCATCCAGTGAGCGGTAGCGCAAACGCATTACAGAGAGCACAAAAGGTCTTTATCAGACCTCAACGGAGATTATTAAATAAACACTTTCATCTATCCTTCACACCTTATAATTAGTGTCAGCTAGTTACATAGAATGTTCTATTTCAAGAGCAATATATTTACAGTAAGTCATTATACATTAAAGATAGGTCTTATCGCTAATACATAATTGTTTGAGCAATGGAGATATTACAGTCGTAGGGGAGCTGCTGTTTATTATTAGTCTTCACAATACGCTACTTGTTTCTTAATCTCATATGTCGTTTATCTACTGGAAGCGAAATATGGATACAGTGCAAGGATTTCAGGTATTTTATCCTTAGTAATTAGATGGTTTGCCACTTCAGACAACGAGAGTTTAGATGAAACAGGGTCGTTGATTTGTGGAACCAATTACCTCGTAACGTGGAGGAGGTGGGGTCCCTCTATTGTTTCAAACGTGGGTTGGACATGTATATGAGTGGAATTGGGTGGTTATAAATAGCTGCTGGCTCGTGTGCACAATAGAAAGTTGTTTTCACATATCCATACATTAAAACATTGATTGTAACCATGATATATATATGCAGTACTTCAGCCTACAGTTTAGACCTATTGTCTTATGTATGACCCTCTGTCCTGCATGACAGTGAATACCAGCATTATCCTCACTTTAATAAGACTTAATCGAAGTCCTTATGTTCTTAGATTTATCTCTAAATGGTTTAATTTGACACAGTCCAAGGTACAATGTTGGTGTGTGTGTCTAAAGCAGTGCTTCATAAATTCCCACTGGTTATATCACCCTATTGTGATCTCACTGTGCAAAATGTAGACATGTAGTGTAAAGCAGCCAAATGTCTCAATGAATCTCTCTTTTTTATGGAGATTTATAACTTCTGTTAAATTGTTATGATGAACTTACACACAATGTTAAACATTTAATGATGTTATCAAGTGACGTAAGCAAGACGGTTCCAATGTGTAATGGGACTTTAGAGGCCAGTCTGAGAGACTTGCGACGATCTTGAGAGGGTGTTGTAACTCACCTTACAAGGCTCTAGTGTTAGCAGCAATGACTGGCGGAACACGTAATTGTTCCTGGGAGAACAGGTAATTGTTCCTGGAGAACAGGTAATTGTTCCTGGAGAACAGGTAATTGTTCCTGGAGAACAGGTAATTGTTCCTGGAGAACAGGTAATTGTTCCTGGAGAACAGGTAATTGTTCCTGGGAGAACAGGTAATTGTTCCTGGAGAACAGGTAATTGTTCCTGGAGAACAGGTAATTGTTCCTGGAGAACAGGTAATTGTTCCTGGAGAACAAGGTAGATAGCGACGCCTTTGAGACCAGATTGTATAACCGGTGTTCTTAAGTGCCAGTGTCTCGCCACATGGCAACAAGTTCTTTGTTCTGTTCCCTGCAGGACGCCCCACCTGTTGTGTCCCCTGCAGGACGCCCCACCTGTTGTGTTCCCTGCAGGACGCCCCACCTGTTGTGTCCCCTGCAGGACGCCCCACCTGTTGTGTTCCCTGCAGGACGCCCCACCTGTTGTGTTCCCTGCAGGACGCCCCACCTGTTGTGTCCCCTGTAGGACGCCCCACCTGTTGTGTTCCCTGCAGGTCGCCCCACCTGTTGTGTTCCCTGCAGGACGCCCCACCTGTTGTGTTCCCTGCAGGACGCCCCACCTGTTGTGTTCCCTGCAGGACGCCCCACCTGTTGTGTTCCCTGCAGGTCGCCCCACCTGTTGTGTCCCCTGCAGGTCGCCCCACCTGTTGTGTCCCCTGCAGGTCGCCCCCCACCTGTTGTGTCCCCTGCAGGTCGCCCCACCTGTTGTGTCCCCTGCAGGTCGCCCCCCACATGTTGTGTCCCCTGCAGGTCGCCCCACCTGTTGTGTCCCCTGCAGGTCGCCCCCCACCTGCTGTGTCCCCTGCAGGTCGCCCCCCACCTGTTGTGTTCCCTGCAGGTCGCCCCCCACCTGTTGTGTCCCCTGCAGGTCGCCCCCCACCTGTTGTGTTCCCTGCAGGTCGCCCCCCACCTGTTGTGTTCCCTGCAGGTCGCCCCCCACCTGTTGTGTTCCCTGCAGGACGCCCCACCTGTTGTGTTCCCTGCAGGTCGCCCCCCACCTGTTGTGTTCCCTGCAGGTCGCCCCACCTGTTGTGTTCCCTGCAGGTCGCCCCCCACCTGTTGTGTCCCCTGCAGGTCGCCCCCCCCACCTGTTGTGTTCCCTGCAGGTCGCCCCCCCCACCTGTTGTGTCCCCTGCAGGTCGCCCCCCACCTGTTGTGTCCCCTGCAGGTCGCCCCCCACCTGTTGTGTCCCCTGCAGGTCGCCCCCCACCTGTTGTGTCCCCTGCAGGTCGCCCCCCACCTGTTGTGTCCCCTGCAGGTCGCCCCACCTGTTGTGTCCCCTGCAGGTCGCCCCCCACCTGTTGTGTCCCCTGCAGGTCGCCCCCCACCTGTTGTGTCCCCTGCAGGTCGCCCCCCACCTGTTGTGTCCCCTGCAGGTCGCCCCCCACCTGTTGTGTCCCCTGCAGGTCGCCCCACCTGTTGTGTCCCCTGCAGGTCGCCCCCCACCTGTTGTGTTCCCTGCAGGACGCCCCACCTGTTGTGTTCCCTGCAGGTCGCCCCCCACCTGTTGTGTTCCCTGCAGGACGCCCCACCTGTTGTGTCCCCTGCAGGTCGCCCCCCACCTGTTGTGTTCCCTGCAGGACGCCCCACCTGTTGTGTTCCCTGCAGGTCGCCCCCCACCTGTTGTGTTCCCTGCAGGTCGCCCCACCTGTTGTGTCCCCTGCAGGTCGCCCCCCACCTGTTGTGTCCCCTGCAGGACGCCCCACCTGTTGTGTTCCCTGCAGGTCGCCCCCCACCTGTTGTGTTCCCTGCAGGTCGCCCCCCACCTGTTGTGTTCCCTGCAGGTCGCCCACGTGTCTCTAAAGAGAGCCAGCGGGCCTACACCCCCACCTCCGTGTGCCCAGGCAGGAAGGAGGTTTACTCTAAACTACGGCGAGTCTACATCCATCCTACAACCCCTACTGCTGCCGCTGCACCACCTACCCAACACCAGACCTCTTGCAATGGTTTGCAAAGAATAATAGTAATGACCAGAAGATTGAGGACGAAGGTTTGGCAGAGGATAATGGTGGCGAGCAGGAGGCTGGTGGTGGTTATGGTGGTGGTGGTGGTGGTAGTGGTGATGGTGGTGATGGTGGTGATGGTGGTGATGGTGGTGGTGGTTATGGTGGTGGTGGTTATGGTGGTGGTGGTGGTGGTGGTTGTGGTGGTGGTGGTTGTGGTGGTGGTGGTTATGGTGGTGGTGGTGGTGGTTATGGTGGTGGTGGTGGTGGTTATGGTGGTGGCGGCGAGGTGGTGGTGGTGGTGGCGGTGGCGGCGGTGAGGAGGGGAGGGGATAGTGGTGGTGGATAGAGAACAGAGGCGACAATTTGAGCTTGATAGCGTGGAAGAGTTAGGTAACCCGTCGAGGACTACGTGCAGAGCTCAGGCCCAAGTGTTGAGTGCCGCACACCCCGTGGGTCATGGATCACTGGGCAGGGGTGACCCGCGCCGTCAGTGGCGGCTGTACCACACACTATAACCCCCCCCCCCACCCCCGGGGACCAAACATACAGCTGATTAAACTGGGTGAGAACACGTGCACAGCGTCCGGCTGCTGCTGCTCTCCCTGCTTCCTCTGCCGTCAATACTGCCGCCATCGGGGTACACGTGTGTCACACCGACATATTAATGACACTTGCACCACATTTGTCTGACAGTCTGTACAACTTGCCAAACATTAACTCAAAACGTTAAATCCTAACCTCTCAGAGCAGCGATCGCCAATCTTTCGGACCTTACAGACCACTAAATTCATAATTTTAAATCCCGCGGACCGCTGATAAGGTTTTATCTCCAACAGTCATTTTTGCTAAAGCAATTACTTGCTTGTGCATATTTCCACGCATTCTTTGACAATATTCAAGTGGTTTCCTAGCTAAATCCCGGTGTTTTGATGGCCAGAGTCTGACAAGTTGGGAAGGTGTCGTGGCATCATGGGTTAAACTCCCACAACACAAGAGCGGCCATGGGTGCTCCACCTCACTACCACATTCTTCAAATCCAAATTTCAAGGCTCTGAATCCTTGATCAGCTCACGTGAACTACACATGACTATTGTTATATACACGTGACTGTAACCTTTCCATCACTGCCCACAGGATGGGTATGGGCTCCACCACTGTCCACAGGATGGGTATGGGCTCCACCACTGTCCACAGGATGGGTATGGGCTCCACCACTGTCCACAGGATGGGTATGGGCTCCACCACTGCCCACAGGATGGGTATGGGGCTCCACCACTGCCCACAGGATGGGTATGGGGCTCCACCACTGCCCACAGGATGGGTATGGGGCTCCACCACTGCCCACAGGATGGGTATGGGGCTCCACCACTGCCCACAGGATGGACTCCACGTGTTTTGCTGTGCGCAGGATAGAATGTGTATCTTTCTGTACCGAAATAGTATCCACGACTAGTGGTGTATCGGAGGTTTATGGTGGTATACAGGGAGAGTGTGGTGGTGGTGTACCGGGAGAGTGTGGTGGTGGTGTACCGGGAGAGTGTGGTGGTGCTGTACCGGGAGTGTGGTGGTGGTGTACCGGGAGGGCGGTGTGGGGCAGGACTAAGACCAACGTCACCCCTCCAACAGACGGCGTGACGCCCCAGCCAAGACACCAGGGGCGTCACGCCTACAACAGGGAGACACAAACCTGCGTGAGCGATGCAGAAGCCAGGTAGTCTCGCACGGTACGACGAGCGTGACGACATCTTCATAGCTTGCCAAGGACGACTCACTGACGTGATGGATGACTTACTGGCGGCGGAGGACGACTCACTGACGTGATGGATGACTTCCTGGGACGGAGGACGACTTCCTGGGACGGAGGACGACTCACTGGGACGGAGGACGACTTGCTGGCATGAAGGAAGACTTGGACATAAATCGCTTCGCTGATCCGGAGGATGACAACTCACTCACGATGAGACGGACTCAGGGAAAGTGAGAACACCTCCGTGGGAGGATAAGGAGCAGCTTGCCGCAGACGCCATGATGTTGAGTGGCAGGTCGCCGCCGCTGGCTGATGGCCTCCACACTGGAGTACAACATGCTGGCTGGCTGCTCACCGGGTTCACGCCCTCACCACCCACTTGTACACTGCGCCGGCCACAGTGACCAGGAGGAGGGGGGGGAAGGGGGGGGCTGAAACGTGGGTTTAGGGTGGAATGTATCACACACACACGTCAGGGCACGGGTGCCATGTGGCTCTACACCCGCCACCTCTAGTGCCTGCCTGGTCAAGTGTAGCAGAGGCGGCAGCAGCGGCGTGCCACCCACCACCACCACCTCCCTGCCCCGCTGCCCGGGTCCTACACCTCCCCTCACTACCCTCACACTCATCCCTGCCTCCCCTCATCCTTCCACCCTCACCCCGCCTCCCCTCATCCTTCCACCCTTACCCTGTGCATGACCGCTCTACTTAAGAGCATTAAGCACCACCAGGTATACAATTTCTTACAAAAAAAGGACGTAATTTAACTGCATCGGACCTGACCCTGCCGTCCCCGCCCCTGCCGCCCCTGCCCCTGCCCCTGCCGCCCCTGCCCCTGCCCCTGCCGCCCCTGCCGCCCCTGCCCCTGCCGCCCCTGCCCCTGCCTTTGCCGCCCCTGCCGTGAAGCTGGGACGGAACGTTCCAAAACGAAGGCAGTGTGTCACCTACACATAATACGCAGCCTAGCCCGAGACCAGCCTTCCCTGGTGACTACCTGGTCTCTGTGGGTGTGTGTAAGTAGCCCAAACTTGAACACTTAACGCGGGCCCGTAGCCTCAATGACCTAGAGTTGAGTCGAGTTAGTCATTTATTATGCACCCCATACCCATCCCGTGGCCGAAGAACATGCACTGATGGCTTTACATGTCCTCCAACCCAGCGGGTTTTCTTCCTATTGGGGAGTGTTGTACATGCTGCTATGGCGGTGTGTCCACTCACAGGATGAGTGGCGCTGCCCGCTGCACATCACTGCATAATGCATTAGGCAGTGATGTGATGGAGGCCGACTCCATACACAGTTTCAAGTGTAGATATGATAGAACCCAATAGGCTCAGCAACCTGTACACCTGTTGATTGACGGTTGAGAGGCGGGACCAAAGAGTCAGAGCTCAGCCCCCAAGCACAATTAGGTGAGTACACACACACCCACCTCATCACAACAAACACTAGAGATGTGGTTTGAGAATGAGGTGTGGCATGAGGTGGGATGCAGACGATGAGTCCCAATAACGTGGCTGAAGATATGTCGAGCAAACCACACACCAGAAGATGAAGAGACGACGACGTTTCGGTCCCTCCTGGACCATTCTCAAGTCGATTGTGATGGTCGACTTAATCATGATCCAGGACGGACCGAAACGTCGTCGTCGTCTTCTGGGTTGTGGTTTGGTGGTCATGAGTTGGGATGTTGGGAGAGACGATGTGAGGGGCAAGACATGGTGTGTAGTGCCGGTAAAGATGGGCTGAAAGGAGAGATGTGGCGTGACGGTGTGGCGCTGGCCAGCCACCTCCACCGTGTACACAAACACTGCCTCCCACACAGCCAGAGGCAGCCCCATCACTCCCGCCAGTCACACCTGCCTCCACCACTGCCTCCATGGAACTGTTTGCACAAAAACGTTCCTTGTGTAGGCAAGGGAGGTTGATGGAAGGGATTTGTGGTGGGTGAAGGGTTGGTGAAGGAAACTTGTCATGCACTGTGAGAGTGAATCATGGCTGCGTGTTCCGTCCACTGTGCAAGTGGTATAGTCTCCGTGGTGAGCACCTGGTGTCCGGCTCGATAATGTATCCCAATATGGCACAGCTTTGACGAGGTTACGACAGCCACAGGTAGATAATGCAGGTCACAGAATTAAATCAGATATATATATATATATATATATATATATATATATATATATATATATATATATATATATATATATATATATATATATATATATATATTAGGTACCCAAATGTTAGACAACTTATTGTAGGTTGCATCGTGGGGAAGGTCAATAGTTGGCCTAGGCTCTAGGAGGGGACGTCGATAATCTAGAGAATAGGCTTCCTGTCCCCGACAAAGGGAATTGTTAATGATGTCAATAATGTTAGAGGTGATGATGTGGTCGGGTGGTGAGGCGGAACGGAAGCAACCTTGCATGCAGCACACTTCACATCTAATAACTATCAAACAGCATAGCTTTATTAGTTTATCTACTCAATAACTGTGATAATTACCATGAAGCAAGATGGTGTCCAAGATGGTGAAGGTTGTCAGCTGCAGGAGGTGGCTTGTTCACTATACCTCACCACTCTCGGTCAGGCCCTGGCCTCTAGTTGCACCCTCTGGCCACACCACTAGGGGACCCTGGCCACACCACTAGCGGACCCTGGCCACACCTCTAGGGGACCCTGGCCACACCACTAGCGGACCCTGGCCACACCTCTAGGGGACCCTGGCCACACCACTAGCGAACCCTGGCCACATCACTAGTTGGACCTCTGGCCACACCACTAGTTGGACCTCTGGCCACACCACTAGAAGACACTGGCCACACCACTAGCGGACCCTGGCCACACCTCTAGGGGACCCTGGCCACACCACTAGCGGACCCTGGCCACACCTCTAGGGGACCCTGGCCACACCACTAGCGAACCCTGGCCACATCACTAGTTGGACCTCTGGCCACACCACTAGTTGGACCTCTGGCCACACCACTAGTTGGAACTCTGGCCACACCACTAGTTGGACCCCCTGGCCACACCACTAGTTGGACCCCCTGGCCACACCACTAGAGGGGGTCAGTCCGTAGCAGCTCACTGGTGAGACCCCTTCCACAAGTGACAACTATTCTCTTTCCTCAAGGTCTCTAACTTCACTACTGCCACATCTCTATTTGCAATCGACACTTTTTTAATTTTATATTCTTGTACAAATCTTGCTATATATTGCGCGAAGAGATTTCTCGTTTGTAATAATTTCCTGATCGATTATACTTACTGGCTGCACTAATAACTTGTCGATATTCCCCCTACTGGAACAGTTGCCAATAATTTTCTACTTAGTGTTTTAAGTATCACGTGGAATTATTAAGGTTACTTACCATACTCAATTATTTTCCTACTTATTTCACAAACAAAATAGTAACCCATACGGCTTGATACAGAGACATGTTCTTTGATGCACAGCATGTCTCATAGAAAATGGCGTTCATGCAAGATGCAGCGGAGACTACTGTACCGGTCTCAGAAGATTTTTCATGCACTTGTAGAAGGAAGACTTGTACGTTACCTTATGTTTCGAGGAACCTGCGTGTGCTTGCCTGTCAAACACAGGTGAAGGTACTGGCAAGGATGGCGGACTGTACAGCGACGTCATCATGGATGGCGACGGTGTTCCTGTCCTGCTAGAACAAGCCTCGACCCCAAGCCTGCCGCTCTGCTCGGCAATTGTACCGATGTGCGGGACACATTGCTGTCTGGGCTGAGTGTGCGTGTGACAGGTGGGTACGTTTTGGTGGCCAAAGCCTTGCATGTATAGCTGGTTAGGAGGAGGACCTCGAGAGGTGGGCGAGGAGGGGAGGTAGGCGATGGCGTGCGGCGATATCTGTGTGGAGTCAGCCAGCACCACGGCGGGCATGGCCCCGCTGGATGGCGGGTGAGCCAGCACACCCAGACAACCCACTTCCACTGTTTTGGACCTCCTGTGGGGTGGTCGTCTGGGGCGTGGTGGGCGGCCACTGCCACAGTCTGCGGAGGGGGCCTGCACCTGTCCGATGGGAGAGGCCGACCCTCCTCGCCAGGGCGAGGCTGATCGCCGCCCGTTACGGGGCGAGGGTGGCGGGGAGGGGCGAGCAGGGATGCGATCACAACTGTGACTCCGGCCTTCACACATTTCCCCGGTCGGCCCGCTGTATACATAAGCAGGATACATGGGGCCGGCGCCCGGCTGGAACAGCTGCGGCGACGATCCCCACATGGGCACCCAGCATCCCCCATAATGTGGGTCTGGAGTATGATAATAAGGCAGGACAGTGGGGGCTGCTGGGCCTGCCTGCTGGCTTCCAGCCCGTCTGGGGCGTGGGAGAGCGGGAGGCTCGCCGCTGGGTGGGAGGCGAAGGTGGTTTTCCAGCAAGAGACGAGCAGGGCACTCTTCGTGGCGGAGTGGTGGGGTGGGGATGTGGGGTGAAGGTGGGCGGAACGCTGGCAGTGGGCGCAGTCCGCACGGTGGCGGCAGCCAGGGGTGGGTGGCGCACCACCACGTTATCGTAGATGTTATCAGAGTCCGAATGAAAGCCACCACAGTGAAGGCCTCGTTGGGACATTTGAATTGGTGACGAACTTCGACCAGCTGGCGAAGGACTCCGGGCAGCTGGTGACGGACTGTGGGCAGCTGGTGACGGGCTACGGCTACCTGGTGACGGACTGCCTTTGTGGCGTATTTCTCGTACCGGGACACCAATCACGTTCCATGCACGACGCATTTGAGGACTGGAGGGCGGTGAGGCAGCCCACGTCTGTGAGGGTCGGGTAGATGCTCGCTGTGTGTGTACATGAGCGCATGTTGACACAGGTGCGGGAGGAAATGGTGGGTGGGCAGAGGGCGTGGGCTGTGTTGTGGTGGGCGGGTCAGGGAAAGAGTATCCCACACCGCCCTCTAGTGTGGGTGTGGTCCAAGACACAGAGGATGGCACAAGGTTAGCAACCGGGCTGGGTTTGGGCTGGTCAACTGGTGCAACAGTAGTGTGGGCTGTGGCCACGTGACGCGTGTGTGGACGCTCCTCTATGTTAGAGAGATCTGCCTGAAATGCACCAATGTTGTGACTGTTAGCAGCTCTGAAGTTACTGAGCAATGGTGTGTGTGTCGGCGTGAGGGCCTCCAGACGGCGGATCATAGAGGCCCTCTCGCCGTCACTAGCCAGGACGGCAGTGTAGGAGACACGTGTTTGGGGCTGAGTGGTGCTGGTGCTGCTGGCGGTGCTGCTCGTGGCTGTCCTAGTGAACTTGGGCGAAGGAGGTAGTAAGGGCCGCCCACTGTTGCATATCCTTGATACTTCTCGAGGAAGGCTTCTGCTGCTGTTGCTTCTGCTGCTGCTACTGCTTCCGCCGCTGCTGATACCAGAGTCTGTGAGCGCCAGGGCAGCTGGAGCAGTGTGGGAAGAGTTGGGAGTGCAGGTGTTACGAACGGTGGCCCGCGAGAGAGACGCGGACCGGATGGCGTGAGTGGACGTAAGAGGACCGAGGGCGTCGGGGGTGATGATGTGGGACAAATAGTCGTAGTTGTGTGGTGTGGTGGGGGTGGAGGGGTCATCCAAATTAGAGTAGTCACCTGGGCAGTATGTGGTGGGCAGCGGCGGTCTCTCGGGCAAGCTCTCCTCTGCAGGTGTGGTCGACGTTGAGTAGTCCGGTACCGTGTTCTCCCGCAGGTGTGGCGGCAGCAGTTCTATCAGCTCAGGGGGCAGCGGGGTGACCTTAGCCCGGGTGGCAGTGGCACTGCAAGAGGCGGGCCATGTGCGTGGCACTGGCGTCGCCGGCACGGTCACTAGGTCCAGGGTGATGGGTATAGGCTGGTTGAGGCGATGGTGTGGGCGGGGGTGGCGGGTGATGGGCGTGGTGGTGCCAGGAGAGTCCTGGTAGGCCACACCCGCCCCCGCCGTCGTCTTGGTTACGAACACAAACTCGTCATCAGCACTGTCCTCAGAGGACAGCATGGCTTACTCGCTTACACCGACGCTCTCACGCTTAAACCGACCGTCACGCTTACACCGACGCTCTCACGCTTAAACCGACGGTTACGCTTACACCGAATGGCGAATGACACTTTGAGCAGACTGCGAGTAGTCAGGCAGTGCTACAGTCACTCTCCTCAATATACACAAGGTACTTGTCCACAGCTGGAGACGTTTGACTCACTATCACATGACAGCCATCATGTTTATCCTGTAATGAAGAGCTGAAAGAGAAGTAGCAGCAGGTTACCAAGGCACCAACCGGAGAGCTACCCTGGCAGGCACTGCTGCCCCGACGGTCCCTTCACTCACAACCACACACACACACACACACACACACACACACACACACACACACACACTCACAACCACACACTCACAACCACACACACACACACACACACACACACACACACACACACACACACACACACACACACACACACACACGGGAGGGGAGGGGGGAGATGCTGTGATACAGTCGATAGAGTCCCTGTCATGTGTTGTCCCGCAAGTTCGAGCCCTCTACAAGGTATTCCATAAACTCTATTCGAGGCACGAATAGTGTTCCCGTCACACACTCCAACATGGGACTCCACCTAAGCCCAAGACTTCAAGATAATTGAGAAGTATGAGGCTAGGTACACACACCCCAGTCGATGCCGAGCATGTTCTGGTGAGACACGGCACTCACCATGTCCAAGAAGCAGATCCTTAAGGATAAGGACGGAGCTAATGAGCACTGGCGCCACCCAAGGCATGATATGCGCGATTACATAAAAAATAAGGAGCTTCCACCACCCCCACTTTCCTACCACATTTCACCGCCATCTACTCCAATAAAGAGGAGGTTATTCACATAGTAATACAAAGAGTATACAAATAATATTTATGAGTACACTTTTTATATACATGGATGATGATGAAAAGAAAATTTTCTTGACCTTCGTGAGACCGAAATTGGAATATACAGCAATTAAATAGCGCCCATATCTCAAGAAATACACCAGTAAACTGAAAAAATGCTAAGACATGTAACTAAATGCTCCCGGAACTAAAAATAAAAATAAAAACATGAGCTATTTAAAGAGGTTAAATGTGTTAAATGTGTTAAATATACCAAGGCCGGATCGAATAAAAAGAGGTTATATGATCACTGCATAAAAAGTAGTAACATGAATCGACAAAATTTAAATCGAGGAATTCTTGAAACCTGCATTTTCAAGAACAAGAGGTCACAGATTCAAGCTAAAGAAACAGCTTCCGTAAAAATATTAGAAAGTTTTCTTTTTACAGAGTGACAGACGGTGGGAACAAGTGAGGTGATGGTGGTGGTGGTGGTGACCAAAACAACGTTACGGGCTCACCATAGCCCGTGCTACATGGACACTTCGTTCAGAGTAGCTAAATCTGAAACAACAACAGCTTTAACACAGGAAGATGGGACTCCACCAGCCTAGCTCTTACCTGCGACTAGTAGTAGGCATCAGTCTCAGGAGACATCAGTCTCAGGAGACATCAGTCTCAGGAGACATCAGTCTCAGGAGACATCAGTCTCAGGAGACATCAGTCTCAGGAGACATCAGTCTCAGGAGACACTGGCGTTGCGCTCTGCTTGTCTGCTCTGTCACTCAACTACCCTTAGGTAATTACATACACTTCTACAAAAAGTTTATAATCTTAAGATCCAAGGTGACAGGAGGCGACTTCCACTACGTCTTTCAGTCCATTCCAGTTAATAGTGTACCTCTCAGCCTTCTCTAGCTATCTTTAATTTTAAATGAGGTAGGCCTATAGACCCCCCACGCACGTTACTATTTGTCATTCTAGTGTAAGAACTTGTATATATACATAAATAAATAAATAAAGCAAAGCTGTCCCCCCTGCCTGCCAACATCTCCCCCGTCTGTCTCCCCCTGCAACCATCACACCACAACTCCCCCCCCACCAATATTTCAGCAGTCTCCTTCTGTAAATCCCTACCCAGTATTCCCCCACCAATAAGTCAACTCATAACGTCTCCCCTACTCTCCCTCCCCTACTACTCACCTCCTCATCTGTACCCCGCCCCTCCCCTACCCTCCACACGTGGAGTCTCACCCAACTATCTGCCAAAGAAGTTATGGACAGCTACCTAGCAACGTCTCAACTCTTACACAAATATTGTCGCAAACTTGATGGCGACGCCTCCTCCTCCTCCCCCACCACCTGCTTCTCCTGCTCCTCTTTCTCTCTCTCTCTCCTCCTCCTCCTGGATGAATGAGGTTTATATATGGATGGGTATCTAATGGCCACCAGATGGGTTTCCACAAGTTACAGCCCCGCTCCTGTGCCAGGTAAGTCCTCTTCGGGCTCACCATAGCCCGTACTACTTGCAACTTTTTGTTCCAAGCAGCGAATCTTAAACAACAACAACAACAACAAATGGCCAGTTGGTCACATGGTCACATTGCCCATTCAAGCAGCAACTGCACAAAACAATGGAATTGTGACCGCGGTATTGGCACGCCTCTACCCAGCCACACCCAGTGCCTGGGAGTGGCACTGGGTGTGGGTACGGTATCACCTTACCACCCATAACACCCCCAACATTAGGCACATCACACAATATTGTGACCAAAGGAATATTATCACAGCACAGCTGATCTTGACGAGATCTTCATGACGATCTTTATCAATATCTTCATGACACAAGAGTGACAAATAATTCTGGCATAGTATACCTCCTCCTTATGCTCAGGTTTTTCCTCCATGGATGAAGACATTAATAACAAGTGACCAATATTAAAGCTTAACGCAAGATAATTTAGGAGGAGGAAAAGAGAGAGAGAGAGAGAGAGAGAGAGAGAGAGAGAGAGAGAGAGAGAGAGAGAGAGAGAGAGAGAGAGAGAGAGAGAGAGAGAGAGAGAGAGAGAGAGAGAGAGAGAGAGAGAGAGAGAGAGAGAGAGAGAGAGAGAGAGAGAGAGAGAGAGAGAGAGAGAGAGAGAGAGAGAGAGAGAGAGAGAGAGAGAGAGAGAGAGAGCAAAGGCCCCATCTCCGTGACACACTACCCCACCATTAAGGGTGGACACCCGTATTATCATGTGTCACCATCACACATGCCCCGGACTGAACACCTCGGTCACCACTCAACACCCTCCTTACACTCTTGCCCCCCGTGGTTTGCTTGCACTATACTCTATACACCCCGTGGCGGGGACACTATACACCCCGTGGCGGGGACATATACACCCCATGGCGGGGGACACTATTGCAACCCGTCCTCCTAAAAAGAACGTCACTTTTGGCTCGTATGCGCGATATGGCTAAATTTGGACGTAATTTGAAATGAAATCGACTCACAAAAGTGACGTTCTGTTCCGTTTTCTATTTGAGTCGTCCGGCTTACGCGCAGAGGTTATAAGAGGACACTTTAAATTAACGTTTTTCATAACGTTTTGAAACTTTATGAGAATTTCCTGCCCACCTAACCTATCACAGGACCCTTAACTTACTGTTGGTGAAAAAAAAATCCCACATTTATTTTAATTTTTTTTTCAATTTCAAATTACGTCCAAATTCGGCCATACGGGCAAACGGCCAAAAGCGACGTGATGCTCTGCGGCACAATGCAGGACTGGAGGCTAGGGGACCATCTCCACAGGACTAATCGCCCCCCCTGTCTCTCCTATCAAACTACTGTCAACTGCCATAAGGGTCGTCGGAACATGTCATTCAAACGTGATATTATTCCACTATTACCATCTGCCGCAGCTGGTCCACTACTCCTCTCACCACCACCACCACCTGCCCCACTACTTCCCTTCCCCCCCCCCACCACCTGTCCCGCCAGCTGGCAAAGTGTACCACTTGTGACAATTCTGTAGTCAGCTGTTCCTGTACCCTTAACACCCCACCCCCCACACCGTCCCCTGAACTAACCCCTAACTCAGGAGGCCTGGTCGACGACCGGGCCGCGGGGACGCTAAGCCCCGAAATCATCTCTAGGTAAGGCATGAGATGCCTTACACAGCGTAAGGCTGTAGCGTCCTTATGTTCCTAACACCAGGGTTAAACCACTTTAATAAATATATATAGACACAACTTTTCTACAGAACAAAGCCACAAGAGTAGACCTACGTCCCGGCCACAAGGGCAGAGTAGGCCTACGCACCCCGAACAATAACAACATAACTATCAAGGAAAAATGCGGAAGAGTAAAGCAAGATACCTTGGGTGAGACACAAATATAGTACTTTAGGTGTCCACCGCAGCCTTCAGGAGGAGATGTGTCAACACGGTAGACTAAGCTGGGACGAAGGGCTAATCCTGGGGATCTACAGACGAGTGCGCATCACTAGATAACAAAACGAAATACAATTGTGTTGTAATTGATGAGTGTGAGCCGGAGAAGACCACCACTTGAAGGGAACTATCATAGTAAGAGTCAACAGCGACTCAAGGAGTTACAACTGGAGAAAGTGAGTCACGGAACAACACGACAATAACAGTGATTCAATGAGTTCTCTGCTGCCCTAACAAAGACGTCATCCACGACTCAGACACAATATTAATCTAACCTTTGGGTCAGTTTTACAATTTCGGCTCAACACGCCAAACAGAATGAACGAGCCAAAGCGGAGGGGATAGATCTCTGAAGCTCAGAACCACAGAACTCAATCCCAGACAATATATATAATCTAACACCTAAATAAAACTCATACAAGTAATAAAGAACAAGGGCAGCCAGAAGCTTAATATACCTTGCCTTCCAAAAAAATGTTGAGCTATTAGTCTGTCTTCTATCCTTCGTCTGGAAGAACTTGAGGAGCAACAGGGAACTACCCTCCTGGAGGCTGGAGTACCGCCACAAACAACAAAGTTTGTGGGGTTAACCATAACACTTAAGACGTGCTAGAGCTCACTCAGCTGGAACACTAACCCGTGGTTGGAGCCCGAGGGTTGGAGCCCCTCCCGCGGCTCCACCATAACCTGAGCCACCACAACTCTGGCAACTTACACAAAACCCATTTCAGGCCATCGACGCTAAAGACTTGTTCTTTAGTTGTGTGGTAAATAAAGGTAAGGGTTGGCCAGACGTCACAAACACCATAAAGAGGTTGACAATGGGCCGTGGAAATACTTCCTCCTTCAGATGGTCGCGCCAGTGTCGCCACCAGCCTTCCTCTGACAAACTTTCTTATTTACACTCTGCCCTGGAGACTATGGTCTCTTGCTGCGGAGTTGTATATACCACAAGTGTTAACAACGTGAGGGTTGTCACCAGCCTTCCTCTGACAAACTTTCTTATTTACACTCTGCCCTGGAGACTATGGTCTCTTGCTGCTGAGTTGTATATACCACAAGTGTTAACAACGTGGGGGTTGTCACCAGCCTTCCTCTGACAAACTTTCTTATTTACACTCTGCCCTGGAGACTATGGTCTCTTGCTGCGGAGTTGTGTATACCACAAGTGTTAACAACGTGAGGGTTGTCACCAGCCTTCCTCTCACAAACTTTCTTATTTACACTCTGCCCTGGAGACTATGGTCTCTTGCTGCGGAGTTGTGTATACCACAAGTGTTAACAACGTGAGGGTTGTCACCAGCCTGGAGTGTCTCGTGACCTGACGTGACTAACAATAATGGCGGCCCCGTCATAGTAGTCTTCCGGCGTGACATTATCACCTCACAATCATCTTACCCCGATTGATTGATGAAGATTAAGCCGCCCAAAAGGTGGTACGGGCATGAATAGCCCGTAAGTGGTGGCCCTTTTGAGCCATTACCAGTATCAATAGATGATACTGGAGATCTGTGGAGGTGCGACTGCACCCTGCGTCATTCAGCCAATGTAATAGTGGTGTTTTACTGTGGCGCCTCAACCACCCCAGAAGAGTGCCTCCACTTACATCAACCTACACTTAACACTTTACATTTAGCCACTATTCGACCAGGATTTAGTAACATGGGAATAGTTCAGTTATACGGCAAGAGGTGCACCAAGACCTGTCAGTAGGAGCGCTACACCTGACAAATACTTGACAAGCGCGGGCATGAACCCAGTGAAGTAGTGGACGTAAACTCCTATGACAACAATGCATGTGAATGTATAGCATCATGTATACCATTATGCCCGTCCTCATCTACAAGGGGCCAACTGCTCGTTAATCCAGCCGCCAAACCCGTTTATGAACGAAAAACGGTTTACACGACGACTCACAACTGATGACGTTCCAACATTTCTCGAAGAGTGCTTCGCTAACGACCTCTGTTCGAGTCGCAAGTCGGTAAAAAGTCAATGATGAGAGGGGGGGGAGGGTGGCTGTGACAGGTCAATGGTGAAGCAGTGACTGGTCAATAGTTTGGGAGGGGGGGGGTGAGAGGTCACAAACATTAACCAATCAAGAAGCAGCACCCGGGGAGAAGGGATACTCACAAGCCGGCGTTGTTGAGCCGAGGCAGCCGGCACATACCCCACTAACACACTATTGACTTAGTTATGAAGTCTGAAGCGGTAGTCGGGTGGGGCCCAGAGTGGCGAGGCGTGCATGACGGAGGGCAGCGCATGGCGGAGCCGCTGAGGGTACTGGCTCAGCGCAGACACATCGTACGACGTCTGCGGCTGGGCAATCGCTGAACACATCCATTGAAACCAAACTGTCCTCCAGTGAGGAGAAGGGTGACACTTGCACACAGCAGGAAAGACAGGCAGCGTGTCTCCTCTGCCCTTTTGTCCACCTCTCACCACTCTCCAACACACCACCACTACAAGATCTGCTCCACTACACCAACACAAAACTACCCTGCTACTTGGGACAAAATCCCCACACAAATACGAACTCAAGAGAACAATAAAGGCTATATACTCCTGAGAGAACCGTCGGGGTATATTCCCAACACGGCGCTTAGGTTAAGGGTTAAGGGAAGGGGGTAGCGGGAGCGCCTCGCCTCATGAGGTCAACACTGCTACTGGGGCGACATGGAGCGACCCGCACCTCCTCCCGCGCCTCACTGCCGCACACTACCACAGCCCCGCCCCGCGCCTCACTCCCAGTACCCACACTCGCTCTTCTTACACACAAACTACACCTTCAAACATCAAGGTTACAGCTGAACAATAAGTGTCATACACCAACAATAACAGTGTTGGGGGCAAGGGGACACAGGTGGAAACTTGGTACTTAGTACCCAGATGAGCCACAGAGACGTTAGGAAGAAATTTTTCAGTGTCAGGGTAGTTAACAAATGGAATGCATTAAGTAGTCATGTGGTGGAGGCTGACTCCATACACAGTTTCAAATATAGATATCATAGAGCCCAGTAGGCTCAGGAATCTGTACACCAGTTGATTGACAGTTGAGAGGCGGGACCAAAGAGCCAGAGCTCAACCCTCGCAAACACAACTAGGTGAGTAGTGTCACACACCAACAATAACAGTGTCACACACCAACACGTGGAGCAGCGAGGGGTGGGTGCCACTACTGCACCATCAACATGTTTGTGGCAACTCTCACTCACTCACTCTCTCTCTCTCTCTCACCACATAGATGAGACCTGGGTGTGGAGCAGTACTCAGTACTTCAGAAATGGTCCCTTTTTTTAATGGTTCCTTAACATCAACCCAGATAAGTGCAAGGTAATGAGAAGTTATAATGAAGACGACCCACTGAACAATATGAATAGAAAGAGAAACGACTCCCAGAAGCAATAAGAGTATGACCTGGAAATAAATAGTATACTCAGCCTACCATGTAAATAGGATCCCAACATGAGCATATATGAAAATGTCAACAAATTAATAAAGTGATACTGGGCAAGTCAGGGAAGGAGGCCGACAGAGCACACGACACATGTGAGTCGTGCCCAGCGTGGAGTACGCCGTCCCGGTGTGGAACCCTCATCTTGCATCTAAACATCATAACACCAAACTTGCAGGTATGCCACGAGGCTCTTACTAGCCAGGATTAGAGTATGAGGAATGGCTGAGAGAACTGAACCTCACCACACTCGGAGTGAAGAAATCAAGAAGACATGATAACGACATTAAAGATTCTCAGGGGGAGTTGATAAGGTCGATTAATGTTCCGTATCAGGTAGGGTAGAACAAGGGGATGAGTGATGTTAGAAAGAAGTTTAATAAGAGTAGTGAGCAAATAAAATCGACAAGATGAAGAAATGCTATAATATAAAAAAAAAAGTTTCAAAAGTTGATATAACAAGAAACTGAAGCGTCGAGGTCGACACACTTCAAGAACCCTTAGGTGAGTATATTTAGGTGAGTACACACACACACACACACACGGTGTGTGGATGGAATGCATTAGGCAGTGATGTGGTGGAGGCTGACTCCATACACAGTTTCAAGTGTAGATATGATAGAGCCCGATAGGCTCAGGAATCTGTACAGCAGTTGATCGACAGTCGAGAGGCGGGGCCAAAGAGCCAAAGCTCAACCCCCGCAAGCACAAATAGGTGAGTACACACAAACAATGAAGATAGGTGTAGGGAGCAGGAGAGCAGATAGAAGGTATCATTTGGGAAATGAAATTCTTCAAGAGTCAGAGTGTGTGTGTGTGAGAGAGAGAGAGAGAGAGAGAGAGAGAGAGAGAGAGAGAGAGAGAGAGAGAGAGAGAGAGAGAGAGAGAGAGAGAGAGAGAGAGAGAGAGAGAGACACAAATACCCATCAGGGGAGAGTTGGGAGCATTCCTGGGGCGTGAGCGACCAGGGGGAGGGGGCAAGGACCCTTCACTACCTCGCATACTCTCAACATCTGCCCAATACCTCCACATAATTACCTTTAAAGATATTTCTTGCTCACTCTCGTCCCGTCACCCCTCCCTCCCTCCTCTTCCTTCCCCCCCGGGACGCTGGACACGGGCAGCAGATCACAGCAAAAAGCGTGAGTGAGGGGGGGCCGTTGTTGCGAGGCTGGCCAACACACAATAGACCGCGTGTTTACAAGTGACAATATTGCCCCAACAGTAGATTACGTCACAACTCCGCTACGCCGCCTTCACACTTGAAAATATCGCCTCTCCTAAAGCTTCTGGTGTGGGAGCCTGACACACTTTTCCAAACTGTGGTCATCTCCACTTGTATGTGCATTAAAAACACCATTTTGTCCCTAACGCCAAGTATATCCTGTCGGGAGAGCGAGGGTGTCTACGCTACTGTGGGCTGGACCAAAGAAGCAACGTTCTGTACACACACACAAGAGAAAGAACCATTATAAAGTTATAGACTAAAATATGTAGACTGTAGAGGTGGAAGGTAGGTTTTTGGTTTAGTTTATATCGTACCAGCGACGTGGCCATACATTTATACCATGCAAACTAGCGTATCAAGACTTGGACATGTTGTGGAGAGAGAGAGAGAGAGAGAGAGAGAGAGAGAGAGAGAGAGAGAGAGAGAGAGAGAGAGAGAGAGAGAGAGAGAGAGAGAGAGAGAGGAGAGAGAGAGAGAGAGAGAGAGAGAGAGAGAGAGAGAGAGAGAGAGAGAGAGAGAGAGAGAGAGAGAGAGAGAGAGAGAGAGAGAGAGAGAGAGAGAGAGAGAGAGAGAGAGAGAGAGAGAGAGAGAGAGAGAGAGAGAGAGAGAGAGAGAGAGAGAGAGAGAGAGAGAGAGAGAGAGAGAGAGAGAGAGAGAGAGAGAGAGAGAGAGAGAGAGAGAGAGAGAGAGAGAGAGAGAGAGAGAGAGAGAGAGAGAGAGAGAGAGAGAGAGAGAGAGAGAGAGAGAGAGAGAGAGAGAGAGAGAGAGAGAGAGAGAGAGAGAGAGAGAGAGAGAGAGAGAGAGAGAGAGAGAGAGAGAGAGAGAGAGAGAGAGAGAGAGAGAGAGAGAGAGAGGTGCCAGAGTACACAGTAGGGACGGCGGCTACAACAAGAGACGCGACAATAACACCCCAAGCTAACACAATATGGCACACCGCCGCCCTCTCACCCTCACCGCCACACTACTCCTCCTATACTTTGTACTTTTAAAACTCTGTAATGAAGGAAGGAAATGATGATGAATGGACGCTAAGCCATTATGACTCTAGCACGTGGCCGGATGCGAGGACAGTATAACAGTTGGGATGGTGTGAAAGAAGGTGCCCAACCACTTCAACCATCGGGAATCGAACCCCGAACTGCAAGCAGCGAGGTTGTCGCTCACCTAAAAAGAGGACGCCAAGCGAAGAACCCACACACAATTTTGCAAGGATATTATGTGGAATTTTTTTTAGTATTTTTCATCGCACATTTATTGAAAATGATGTTCAAGTGATTGTGTAGGGAAAGCATGGTTTTGTGGGTGTAAACACAACACACACACACACACACACACACACTGTCCGAGCGCTGTCCACTCAGCCGTCAGGCCCCCCTAGGATACTGGGAGAGGGTACTGAGGGCGTGGACGTTGCGTTGAAGACAGCTTAGTTGTGGCGTTGAAGATAACGTGTAAGCAAGACACCCTGGATGTACCCAGCGTGGATAAGGCGTGGAGGCCTCCCTACCACCCCGATACCCCCCATACCAGCCCCTGGGGGTCGACGGACGCCGCCATCCCAAAGCCCCACAACCCTCCACCAACAGTTAAATTGGAAGCTTGTGTAGCACCTTAGGGAGAAAATTCCTCACCTGACGCACCAACTGTCTGTCGCAGGTGACTCACTGTTTATGCTCGAGATACCAATGGCCCCCACGACAGGTGGTGGGCAGATGGTGGGCAGGTGGCGGATCGGTAGGGTGGGGCAGAGGTCCAGTGGGGCACCCCACACACAGGTGTACACTGGGGGGGAGGGGGGGGATTGGTACGTCAAAATGCGATGTATTTCTTCCAACCCGTTCTCGCAAATTCGTAAAGTCAATATTGACTTATTAACTACGTGCATAGGTGACATACTTAACATAATAGATACCCTTAAAAAGATTCATAGAAAACACCGACCTTACCTAACCTTGTTAGTATCTTAAGATAAGCATCTTATTGCTTCGTAATTACATTTATTACTTAACCTATACCTATTATAGGTTAGGTAATAATTGTAATTACGAAGCAATAAGATGCTTATCTTAACATACTAAGTAGGTTAGGTAAGGTCGGTGTTTTCTATGAATCTTTTTAAGGGTATCTATTATGTTAAGTATGTCACCTATGCACGTAGTTAATAAGTCAATATTGACTTTAATTTCTTCGCGAGGACAGGTTGCTGCATTGATCATGGCGGCTCGCTAAATTGGCGGACTGTCCCGTTTTCTATTGGTGGTTAGTTTCGGCCAGTTTAATACATCATTTTATGGACGTTGTGACAACTCGAGAGGACGGACTGCATCATAACCTAAAAACTTTGTCATGATAACCTAAAGTAATATCCTAGGCTAGCATGATAACCTAGACTATTGTGATAGCGTCAAGTAATAGTACTAGTGAAACCAAGTTGCTATATCTTGGCTTAACGTGTTTATGACGTATTAGAACGTTGTTACAACTTGCTATATTGGTTGTTATAACTGGTTAGTAGGTGTGAAAACTTGTTCGAACGTTGTACCAACGTCGTAGTTTTGGTGTGTTTGGTGGGAAAGAGTGAGGACATACAAGCGAGTACAATATATAAACAAATAAACAAGAGCTACTCTCCTCCATAGAGGCCGTGGACGCCAACACCTTAGGCCATCCGCCATACTGTTGTTAGTGACTAAGAGAACAACTGCCAGCATTACACATAAGATAATTT
Source organism: Procambarus clarkii (assembly GCF_040958095.1). NCBI lineage: Eukaryota > Metazoa > Arthropoda > Malacostraca > Decapoda > Cambaridae > Procambarus > Procambarus clarkii. The sequence goes on along the minus strand of NC_091238.1, from coordinate 7,878,727 downwards.
TACACTTTGAGACCTGATAAAAAATTCAGTTTCCGACAGATTCTCACCATTTTTACATATTATGTGCCAAGTTGGCAGTTCTATAACAATCGTCTCATTTAGTCATACAGCCATAACGTTTGGAGTAACCATAACCTTTCCCTCAATGAATGCCAGAGGAAACAAGCTACTCTTCCTGTCAGGCTCGGCGGCTTGGGTGTCCGCACCGCCACCCAAATTGCTGTCCCAGCCTTCCTGTCTTCCTGCTCAGCATCATATGACCTGGTTAAGGAAATCCTACCAGACAACCTGTGTGACTTAGCAGGAATACAGAACTCTCACTACACGAAATGCGACACAAAAATACCATGGCAGACCATGCTGAAAGCCAAGAAAGAATCCAGCTGGGATAGCCCCATTGTAGACAAAGAAGCCACAGCTTTGTTGGAGGCAGCAAGAACCCCCAGTGATCGTGCACACCTCACAGCTGTACAGGCACCCCATGCAGGGGACTTCCTTTTGGCAGTCCCTATGTCTGCAACACACATGTCTTGACCCGCAGCAGCTCCGTATTGCAGTTGCTCTCCGCCTTGCTGCCCCTATCCACGCTGTCCATGAGTGTATTTGCGGCAAGGCAGAGGCAGACGAATATGGATTGCATGGCCTGCACTGCAGAAAGTCTGGCAGTTGGCACTCTAGACACGACGAAGTCAATGTCATCATTAAAAGGAGCCTTGCCTCTGCCCAATGTCCAGCAGAGAGAGAGCCCCACAATCTATTGAACTGTAACTTTGTAGCTTTGCCGGCCGACCAGGTGGAATCACACTGCACGCTTGGAAGGGGTGGCAGACAGTTGACGTGGGACTATACTTGCGTATCCACCCTAGCAACCACTTACATCAGCCTCTGTCGGCCAAGCAGGAGCCGCGGCGACATGCAGAGAAAGAGACAAGTCAACCAAGTACAGGGTAATAAATAACCAGCACAACTTCGTTCCAAAAGGATCTGAGACCCTTGGTCCATGGGGAGACAGTGCAAGAAGGTTTCTTAAGGTTCTTGGTTCAAGCGCATTGAGCTTAGTGATCTATGGCTTGCGCGTTCATGCATCTCTCTCTCTCACACACACACACACACATCTATTTATTTATGCTAAACAAAGCCAAACCAACATTATTATATTTTCTTGTTTATTCAACTTCTCGGGCGACTCTGAGTCCACCTTCAGGAATCTGTTAAAATATAAAAAAAACAACCTTTTTTGCACCCCCTCTCTAACACCTCTATCACACTGCCCCTCCCCCCCCCCCCCCCCTCCAAGACGTAACGAGCCAGGGTGATCAAGCATAAAGGACGGGATCAACAAGTAGTTGTGGTGTGATCAGCACCTCCCCGGTAGTTGTGATGTGATCAGCACCTCCCCGGTAGTTGTGGTGTGATCAGCACCTCCCCGGTAGTAGTGGTGTTGTGGCCGCTCCACTAGCACGGCCAACACTGTGTGGTGCAGCAGACAATACATGAAGGCCGGGTGTCGTGTGTGGCGGGACACCCAGACAAGAGACGTTTTTATCACGGGCGATATTAGCGTGAGCGGGTCCTGTTAGCGCGAGACAGTGACCTCATCTGTTGTTGTGTTTTCGTGCTCCCCTTCCCCCGTCATCACTATCTTCATGCAGGTCGTGTTTACACCACTCCTATACCACCCTCCCCTTCCCACACCCACAGTACTGCCCATAACTCTCATGGGCCTTGACGTGCGGCCCTTGTAATTATCTCCATTATACTCTTCTTTAATAACGGTTAACTGGAGTTAGGAGCAGAGCGCCGTCGCCGACGGCCGCCCCCCCACCACCACCACTCTCAACACTTGCCTCAGCCACGAGGCGGCGCCCCTCACAACGCGCTCCATAAGGCATATTGTGAGGTTGGCAGGTGTGTGGCCAGGACGCTGGCCGCAACAGGTGGTGTGGAGGATGGACGGGGGTGTGGGTAGCGAGGCCCCGTCATGCTGGGGGAGGAGGCGTAAGTGGCAGGAGCTGGGGAAGTCGCCAACTGACGCCCACACCACTTGTCTTCACACCCTCCTCTACAGCCCATCATCACCGAGTCCTAGTGCCTTGCCCTGCCTCCTCCTCCTCCTTGCCCACACCATGGGCACGCCCTACCTAGCCCAACAGGAAGCTACTGCATTGGGTCATTAACAATTAATCTTGTGCTATAACAATGAGATCACGAGCTATATAAATAAACAATTCATCTAACATACAAGTAATGTACAATATACAAATGTAATGTACTTTGTCTCGACGAACAATGACCCCCCCCCCCCTCCACCATTTTCATGCTCTGAAGGGGGCCAAATATACATTAATTGTTCCTAACCAGAAGCCTTGGACCCTAGACACTGCAGGTAACATATAACCCCTGACGCTCATTAGTCACGATAACAATGCCATTATGACTGTTTGGGTGCCAAAGCAGCCACACACCTGCGGGGGGACAATACACATGACACACCCACATCACTATGCCAACACAGTGCCAACTGTAGATCAGTACACCTAATATGATGGCTTGGTGTCTTTTTGTGTTGAGACACTGAGCCTTTCTGAAGGGTCAATATCACAGTAAAGAATGCATTTCCAACCATTGCAAACTTAAAAGACATGAAGTAAGCAGTCAACGACCAACGTATTTATATCCAGAGACGTTTTGATGGAATTGTAACCATTGATAAAACTTGTGATGATCCTCAGACCACAGAGCCCAGGAGACACTGTTGAGCTCAGTGACACAAGTACTGTCATCCTCAGACCACAGAGCCCAAGAGACACTGTTGAGCTCAGTGACACAAGTACTGTCATCCTCAGACCACAGAGCCCAGGAGACACTGTTGAGCTCAGTGACACAAGTACTGTCATCCTCAGACCACAGAGCCCAGGAGACACTGTTGAGCTCAGTGACACAAGTACTGTCATCCTCAGACCACACAGCCCAAGAGACACTGTTGAGCTCAGTGACACAAGTACTGTTATCCTCAGACCACAGAGCTCAGGAGACACTGTTGAGCTCAGTGACACAAGTACTGTCATCCTCAGACCACACAGCCCAAGAGACACTGTTGAGCTCAGTGACACAAGTACTGTTATCCTCAGACCACAGAGCTCAGGAGACACTGTTGAGCCCAGTGACACAAGTACTGTTATCCTCAGACCACAGAGCTCAGGAGACACTGTTGAGCTCAGTGACACAAGTACTGTTATCCTCAGACCACACAGCCCAAGAGACACTGTTGAGCTCAGTGACACAAGTACTGTTATCCTCAGACCACAGAGCTCAGGAGACACTGTTGAGCCCAGTGACACAAGTACTGTCATCCTCAGACCACACAGCCCAAGAGACACTGTTGAGCTCAGTGACACAAGTACTGTCATCCTCAGACCACACAGCCCAAGAGACACTGTTGAGCTCAGTGACACAAGTACTGTTATCCTCAGACCACAGAGCCCAAGAGACACTGTTGAGCTCAGTGACACAAGTACTGTTATCCTCAGACCACACAGCTCAGGAGACACTGTTGAGCTCAGTGACACAAGTACTGTCATCCTCAGACCACACAGCCCAAGAGACACTGTTGAGCTCAGTGACACAAGTACTGTTATCCTCAGACCACACAGCTCAGGAGACACTGTTGAGCTCAGTGACACAAGTACTGTTATCCTCAGACCACAGAGCTCAGGAGACACTGTTGAGCCCAGTGACACAAGTACTGTTATCCTCAGACCACAGAGCTCAGGAGACACTGTTGAGCTCAGTGACACAAGTACTGTTATCCTCAGACCACACAGCTCAGGAGACACTGTTGAGCCCAGTGACACAAGTACTGTTATCCTCAGACCACACAGCTCAGGAGACACTGTTGAGCTCAGTGACACAAGTACTGTCATCCTCAGACCACACAGCCCAAGAGACACTGTTGAGCTCAGTGACACAAGTACTGTCATCCTCAGACCACACAGCTCAGGAGACACTGTTGAGCTCAGTGACACAAGTACTGTTATCCTCAGACCACACAGCCCAAGAGACACTGTTGAGCTCAGTGACACAAGTACTGTTATCCTCAGACCACACAGCTCAGGAGACACTGTTGAGCTCAGTGACACAAGTACTGTCATCCTCAGACCACACAGCCCAAGAGACACTGTTGAGCTCAGTGACACAAGTACTGTTATCCTCAGACCACACAGCCCAAGAGACACTGTTGAGCTCAGTGACACAAGTACTGTTATCCTCAGACCACACAGCCCAAGAGACACTGTTGAGCTCAGTGACACAAGTACTGTTATCCTCAGACCACACAGCTCAGGAGACACTGTTGAGCTCAGTGACACAAGTACTGTCATCCTCAGACCACAGAGCTCAGGAGACACTGTTGAGCCCAGTGACACAAGTACTGTTATCCTCAGACCACAGAGCCCAGGAGACACTGTTGAGCTCAGTGACACAAGTACTGTTATCCTCAGACCACAGAGCTCAGGAGACACTGTTGAGCTCAGTGACACAAGTACTGTTATCCTCAGACCACAGAGCTCAGGAGACACTGTTGAGCTCAGTGACACAAGTACTGTTATCCTCAGACCACAGAGCTCAGGAGACACTGTTGAGCCCAGTGACATGAACATACTCTCAAAAAAAAAAAAAAAAAAAAAAGACGAGCGTGACATTTAAGCAGTTGTTGTTGGCATGTTTGTCAAGCCACATGACATCTAAGACGACCAGGTCCCACTTACTGTCCGTCTCTCCAGTGTTTGCTCCTTTAGATCTTACACCTGTGGGCAGAGTCACCATTCCTCGTCTCTTAACTTACAACCAATTTAATAATAGGATTACCACCCACTGCCATGTTAATTGGCACAATCCAACGTGCACAGGCTGGTTCACCACTCCTTTATCTCTTAACCTTACATTGTACCAATCATTATTTGCAGTTTCCTCCTGTGTTCCAATCACTATCTGCGCTTTCCTCCTGCTCTCTATTTTCTATCTGTGGTTTCCTCCTGTGGTCCAGTCACTACCAATAGTTTCGTAACCCGATTCACATTTTATGAAGAAATTGGGCTCGGAACCCGAAGAGTTCATAAAGAGGGACATTTGTAAGCCGAGGTGTCACTGTACAGTACTGCATTTTACTTTGGACTACTATGCTACTATTTCCTAGCATCATCATAACAGAAAATGTAAAATTTAAAGTAAGGGCTAACTTCAATCAGACCAGCTCTGATTTATGGGTATGAATAAATATTACAAAGATGTCTTAGAAATATTCATGAGCAGCATAGGAGTAGAACCATGACAATAATAATTAAACCTGATTACGGTTAGACTACTGTATTTATCTTGCAGACTTCCTTGTAGGTCAAGAACAAAATACACATAACCACATTTTATTGAATGGAATCACTCGAGACATGATACAATTTTTGAGATATACATCTGTGTTAACCAAGACACAAAAATAATTAACAATTCGTTGAACAAAATTGTATTTTTTCTATTTGTTTTACGATGCTTCACTTTGCTTGTTTTCTCGTGAAATATCATGACAAATTTAGTTTTCAAACTTTCAGAGGGATGCATATGACTTAATGCTTATTGTACATACCTTACAGAGACCATCTGCTACACCTAATGTTCACTCTAAGAAATAAACAAGTCTTGGGATTGTGTCATGAGATACACATAAGAACATTTTACTCTGGCAGTTAGGAAAGATGTCATATCAAGAATATTTTACAACATTATGATGAGATAACAAAGTATGACACTAAGATTCAAAGATCATTCTTTTAAGTGTCACAAAATTTGACACAAAACAAATTTCACTTCAGATCAGTGTCACAGAATGGCACGTTTCACACAACAACACAACACAACATTAACAACTCTGTTGTTAATTAACACATCATGCCAAACATTCATACATCCAAACAGGGTATATGAAATGATATGCAAATCATGGAGAAAACTGTACAGAAAGAAGAATAAGTCATAACAGGAGAGAGAGAGAGAGAGAGAGGTGACACAAATATAAACAACCTGCCTTGTAGGGTGTGTCAATATGACATGTGTGGTCAAGAGGCAGCACTCACCTGGCTGCTCTCCTCCAACCCAAGTTTGGGTTGTTTACAGTTTACCAGATACTACAGTACTGTACCAGTACTTTGTATATGCAAAATACACATCAGTGGCACATCTCTGCTAATACTAATACTACCAGCTTAGCAATAAGTAAAAGGTTTTATTGCTTTTAAACAGTTTTAATGATCTACCAGGAATAAATTAAGAAGTGTAGCCATTTTAAAATTTAATGGATATACAGTACTGTAATTCATAACTTGAGAAAGTCATTCATAAGACACACCCCAGCAGGAAGGTTCAAGGAAATTTGGGTACAGTACTTACCTCTCTGGATCGCCCGTTCAGCCACTCCAGCAAAACCTTTCGTGTTTCTCTGCTTACATCCTCAATGTCATCCTCATCCTGAGAGGCCAAACAAATTTAATTTGTATTTAATTAGGGTATTCAAGTACTGTACAGATATCAGCAAATGACATGTGTGAAAAAAAATGTGAATGTGGAAACTCAATCTGTAATTCTGTAACAGTGTTTTGGATAATTGTTTAACTAACTACATTAAACAAGATTGAGAATACTGTATATATACACACACACACATACATACTGCTATCTCAGTATCAAATGCATTTCAACTAGGAAACTTGAATGATATACTGTACTGTAAACAAAACACAGCCAGTAAATAAGCTGTGTGCACTCAACTTGGGTAGAATTTGTGGGAGCACACACTGAGCTGAAATTGTAGCCTACATTCACAAGTGCACTAAATTTGAACTGGCAGAACACGTCTACCAGAAAAAACAATGAGAGGCTCAGTACCCAGTTCATGCAGAAAAAGGTTCATCTGGTAGCCAGTAGAGGAGGATTAGTGACAATTCCTATGCATTCATTTGTGCATGGCAATGATGACTGAATTCATCCTGAAGCTCCCATTCTAGCTGCTCGAGGGTGTGCTCATGGTTGTCGTAGAGAATGTGTTGCTAAGGCAACCATTACAGATGACACATAGTTATGTAACTGAGAATCTTGTGCCATATATCCAAAGATTTAATTAAGTATAAAGATTTAAGAATGAATAATACTTTTTTTTTGTTGATAAAGTGCAAAATAGATTATTTAACAGTAAACTGCACTTTTATTTGGCATTAATCAAACACTTCGAAGGAAATGAAAAGGTAGGGTGGCATCAGAATTGGAATCCGAGGATTTATCACTTCATTTCCATGTGTATTCCTTGGTGATATTTAGCGCCCTCTGATTATCCCGCACATTTGATGGTGCTACATAGCCTTCCCGGTTTGGTGCATTCTATTGATAATTACTTACTTCCATGTGTATTGACGGAACAACACAAGCACGAATGAACTTTATATATTTCAGGCTATTTCAATGATGATGGCACATGCTAAGAAATATTATAAATGATTACTGGAACAGAGATGCCATCATCCTGACTTGCCATGCTCAACAAATTTTTGCTTCTCCTCAGATGTATACACTTTGGAAATAATGAAAAAGCTACTAAACATAATACTGTACTGATCAGTAAAGCACATCTTCACATAGCTAGACAACAAATACAAATTCTTTTATGCAGAAGGTTATGATTATGATCGTGTCCATCATAAATACCCATGCTCTCCTCATCGATACCAGCACTCCAGATTCTGTTCCTGGTGTTCGGTAATCTTATGAAAGTCCAGAGGCCTGGTAATGTTGCAGATATCTTTGTGGTACTATGGCCAATGCACCCTAGAACTACTGAGGCTGTCCAGAAAAAGTGTTTCATTACATTCAATGCCCGAGATGTAATTTTTATAATGCCACTTGCCACACACAGCATTTTGGGCCTTTACCGAAGTCTTACTGCTTTTTATTTATCCAACAATATACAGTATATGTAGTACAGGTATTTTCCTTACCAGTAGTTTAATAATCTGTATAGAATAATAATGGGAGATATTCAAAGAATAAGTAATAATAGAGTAACCTCGTGTGATGAGCAGCCCGATCTACAAGTATTTCAGGTAACAAGTGAGCTACTCGCAGAAAATTTGTCTCGGTTGACGAGCTTCCGCTCAATTAACGGGAAAACCACGAAGGTGTTTCTTAGTGTTCCTGCTGGTTCTCACAAATTCTCGGCCACCTCCGACTGACAGTGTTGTTATTTTATCGCTCAGGACAAGCATCTTTCTGCATTTATTTGTGCTTTTATTTTCTTTTTTTTTTTGGTTTTGTGACTTCAATTTGTAGTCACTACAATTTGTCACCAAAAGAAGCTGCTTGCTAAAGATAGTGTTGTCAAGAGGAAGAAAGACACAATTACAGTAGATTTGAAGAAGGAAATTGCATGACTTGGAGGTGGATTTTCCTTCCACACCGTAACCCCTCTCCTCCTCCCCACCTCCCCATACTCTCCCCTCAAGCCAGCAACAACTCTTCATAAGGTAAAGTACAATTGAAAACAGTAAAACAAAACATTTATAATAATTACATGTATTATAACTGCATTATAAAATTTCATATTGATGTTTTTCGGGGTGGAATGGATTAATTTTATTTCCATTATTTTAAATGGGGAAATTCGTTTCGCAAGACGAGTGGTTTCACATGACGAGCTCAGTGTCGGAACGGATTAAATTCGTTAATCGAGGCTCCTCTGTTTCTTTATTGTTCAACAATACATGCCATATCAATAAGCAAATTTTTGTAAACAAAGAATTTTGTAATCCTATTTGATATTCATATTTATCTTCTTAGCTACTTATATGTGGAGTACTGTATGTCCAAATCTGTTACCCATGTATTACAGATATGTCAATAGAATCAACAATTACAATATAAAATATACATGTTTTGCTTCCAAAATATAGTACCGATCTACCAGAATAAAACCAGAATTTTATCAAATTTTCTACCATCTTAAGAATCAAATGAGAGAGAGAGAAAGTATTAATGAATTGCAACAGGTAGGAACAAGTAAACACTGTGTGTGTCACTGTGTGTATCAGTGTTTAGATTACAGTACTGTACAGTACTTCGCTGCAAGACAACATATGTTGTGTAAATAGATTTTTTACCCACCTGTGATGCCTGTACTGCCTGCCGCAGTTTCTCTGCTAACTCTACCAATGAGAAAGTTGGCGACACGCTGAGGTCAGGGAGGCTTGCTAAATCCAGTTGTGTGCCTGCAAAATATATACAAAAATATCTCTCTGCAAATATATAAACAAAGTTCAAACTAAAATTAGTGCTTATAAAATGTTAGCTTATTTTATTATTCCACTTGGATGCTCCGTAAGGCAAGTCCAACTTGATCCCGAAGAAGTGGATCATGATACTCAGAGCAGTGATATTCTGAACTGGCACAACAGGAATCCTTTTAAACATCCATGGTGTTTAAATTGGCACTAGGGAGGATATTGGCACTAGAGAACAGCTCAACCCAGCCAAGTGACCACATAATAAACACTCAAATGACTTTCCAGGCCCAACTTATCATCACAAAGACATCTGAGAAACATTCTCCCAAACTGTCAATTTTCCTGTTTGCTTCCTTCAACTGGCCCCTAGATGCCAGCATCCATACCAACACCCAGTTCCTTTGCCTTAGCTGAATCACATTACAGTACTGTACTCTATTTATAACAAGTCCCCATGATGGTCATGCACGCTCAAGACTAGATTCGTTTAAATGATTTGTTATCATCCATATAAACTATATTTTCCCTGTGCTTGTTTATATGGATTTGTTTTCATCCATATAAATTATATTTTCCATGTGCTCTAGACTCGTGCTTTGTTCCTTCTGTGGTAGTACATGTAACAAGAGCAATATAATTCCGTACATGTAATAAGATCAATATACGTAATGACCTAAAGAAAATATCATACCTGATGAAGGCCCACCTGCAGGCTGTAGGAAACAACAATGACATTAAACACCATCATTAATAAATGCTCACACTGTATAGCACCTGATCGGTCTAGAAATTGTTATTAATATAATAATAATAATTATAATAATAATAATAATAATAATTTTTATTTAGGTAAGGTACATACATAAAGAGATTTTACAAAGTTTGTTGGCTTTATAGATAGAGCTAGTACATACAATGCCTAAAGCCACTATTACGCAAAGCGTTTCGGGCAGAGCTCTGCTCTATTAACAAGCTCTGTATCTCCTGGAAAAAAAAAATGGGTTAAGAAAAAATCCATCCAAACAGAATCTTATGGCTACTCAAGGAAGAGGCAACATGAATACTGTAACATATCAAAATGTGTATTAGAAGACATTAATGAGGTAGAAAGTATAAAATAATATCAGAATGTTTGCTAGAATGCATTAATGAGGCAACAAGAACATTATAACATCGCATGTGTGTAGACTCACTGATGAAGCAGCAAGAACATTGTAATATCAGAATGTGTGTTAGAATGCACCAATGATACAGAACATTGTAACATCGGAATGTGCTAGAATGCACCAATGAGACAACGTTATATCATCGGAATGTATGTTTGAATACACCAATGAGACAGAACATTATAATATCAGAATGTATGTTTGAATACACCAATGAGACAGAACATTATAATATCAGAATGTGTGTTTGAATGCACCAATGAGACAGAACATTATAATATCAGAATGTGTGTGTTTGAATGCACCAATGAGACAGAACATTATAATATCAGAATGTGTGTTTGAATGCACCAATGAGACAGAACATTATAACATCAGAATGTGTGTTTGAATACACCAATGAGATACAAAATTATAACATAAGAATGTGATATCATAAAATTATGCTGCAAACCATAGCAAGTTATGTGCTTTAATTTAATAATACACAAGCTCTTTATCACAAAGAGCAGAATAGTTTGTACAACATTATTGGCGACACAAAACAGCAAAGATGAGTTCACTAAAACTTTCATGCACATTGAAATTACATAAATTTGATGTAAGTGTGTATCTGATGAAACTCATATTTCTACTATAAACTCTATAATAAATTGTCAATGGTTGATAGATGTGTCCAACCAGAAACAACAATATTATTAATACAAATATTGCCTGTTAGCAATATTTAGCTCCACAAATAATTAAATAATTTAATTTCCATAGAGGTTTCCTTCACACAAGGAGATAAAAACTGGTACGAGAGCAACTAAAGCGTTGTGATCACCTGCTATGATGCCATCCATCTGCTGTAATGCAGCCTCCAGCATTTTAGAGGCTTCTACATTTGGGTGGAGAAGTTGAGCACTCATCCCTTGACCACTGGACTTTCTTCTGATACAAAACTTTGTTTGGACCGCTGCCACACTTTCCAAGAGCTTCTTACTTGTTAATCAGTGTTGCACTGTCCTTGTTTGTTAGCAGTGTATAACAAAATATTCTTCTTTTTAAATGAGCCTTAAGTAATCTGCATGCTCACATGATTGACAAGATGTACTCATATTATTGTTGGCACGAACCCGTAAGTTGATCCGAATACAACCTGAAAGATATACATTGTAAATAAATACTAATGAGCATTAATACATCTAAAACTGAGAGATAACAATACAGCAATAATGGCACTGAATAGATGAATTCATATTACAGTATACTGTATCACTAAAGAATGATAGTAACCCACTCATTAACATAGCAATACAACAGATATGATTAAAGCTTAAAGTACTGTAAATAGTTTCAACTGGGCTGTGGTGGATATACGGGCCTGCAGGCTGCCCCAAGCAACAGCCTGTTGGACCAAGCTCTCAAGTCAAGCCTGACTTGGGGGAGTAGAACAACTCCCAGGACCCCATCCAGGTACAATCCAGGTAGTAGCAGCAGCACCAACATAGTACTCATACATACTGAAAAGCATATATTAGCTCTGGGTCAAGCTGATATGTGACGGGCTATAAAAAAAAAAACAAGATGCTGACACATCTCTTCCTTTTATGATTAGGCAAAGTGCTCTTCTCTGAATTACATACAAAATTATGGTAAAGTATTTATCTAGCTATCTGAATACATTGTAATATGTAAATCTTCTTTTACTTTAAATTCACAAATACAGTACATAATGAAATCCAGAAAGCTTGAGATGTACAATGACACAATACAAAATGTTTTGTAAAACACAAAAATAATGCCTGTGAAAGCCCAATACATAATCAAGAATTTGCATGTACATACTGTATTATCGACATCAACTCGTGCTCAACTTGTTTACCACTGAAATTGACCCCATGCACTTCAAAACTTGATATAGGAGGGGAGGGGAATTATCAGGATAAAGTCCCAAGACATTACGACTATATGACACTTATAAGGGATCAGGATAAGGATTTGGGATGGGACGGAGAGGAAGGAATGGTGCCCCGCCACTTGGATGGTCGGGGACTGAACGCTGCCCATCATGAAGTGAGACCGTCGCTTTACCATCCAGCCCAAGTGGTTATGGGAGAGTACCTATATACCACAGTATGTATGCAAATTCTGCTTGAGAATTTAATTCATGATGTCACACACTTCATGTACACTATATATAACATGACATTTTGTCTGTTTTTTTCGTTAGGTTAGGATGGGTTAGGATAAGATAGGTTAGGTATGGTTAGATTTGTTGAAAGAGTAGAGATTGGTCAAGCTGGCCATAATTTTTATTAGTTCTTAGACCCTACTCAACAAGTCAGGTTAAGGTAGGCGCCGAATAGAAGACCTTGTGGAAAACCCTCATCCTTGGCTAATAAAACCTTGATAATCCTAACAGACTCCACGCCCCGGACTGGGATACCATAACTAATAGTCTTAAGTCATGCAAAAAACTGACTTCCACCTCAGTTCGAAGGCAAATGTGTAGGAGGCGACAACACCTCACACTGAGTCAGTCGCTTGGCAAGTGAATATTGGCTCTCCAATTAAATTTATTTGAAAATATACCTTGTGAGGTGACCCCCTTCACAATCACCTGTCACCTGACGGGTCCCGTCGGCCTCACACTAACCCCACCACGGCACTCACACTAACACAGCAACCTTACACACACACAGTACACGCTACGCCCAATAATTCCAAGGTAAACGTGGATTATGTATTATCATAAAAAGCTAGAGAAAATAGCAAGCTGGTCCCCTACCACAGTCAAGAAACACCTCTCACTCCTCCGGAAACAATTTGTAAACAAACATTTCTTAATAACAATTGCACAATAATTTATTTTGTAGTTTTATAAGGCTTATTCGTAAATTTAAATTTATAATACACTCACACTTATCAAAAGGCAACTTTCTATGCTTGAACCTTTTACCTTATTTAAGTAAAAACTTATATATTTAGCAATTCTTGAGAAATAAGTGACAACTGTTGCTCGAGTGGTCGTGGTTCAGATCCAGCACAGAAAGAGCCTTTTTATTATTATTATTATTTAAAGAAAAAACATGAACGTCAAATATCCGTGAATGAAATTTAATATTTACGGAACTTCAGTTCTAAAATGCCATTCGATTTAAAATCACTGATAACTAACTATTCACTTTGTTTAGTTAGTTTAGTTCATTTATTATGCACCCCATACCCATCTCGTGGACGGTAGTGGAAAGGGTTACAGAGGCACATAATGGGCTCAGGGACTCTAGTCTTGCTCCACAAAGTTGATTATACATTGAACCAACGCAACTCTTGGACACGGTGCCCACTGGGTCCCTGCGGTTGCCTGTCAAAAGAAAGCAAATGTGGGTCACCACATACGTACAAGACATAAACACAGTATCTGTAACTGTAGACAATCCAAAATCCGTTATCATGTTGTGTACCTCGCTCGGACCTATTAACACTATTATTCACGCATGTAGCGTGTTAATAATACTTTTTTTTTTTGCAAGGATATTCGTGCACGGGCCCTAAGCCTCTAGCTGGCCCACTAAGTGTTGCTTGTTTCTGGTTTACTTGGGCGGAGTATGAGTATTTATGACTCGTATGGACGCTTCAGTAAGATTTTGCTATATGTGTTTAACAACTTCTGCTCTGTTGAATCTAAGTTGAAATCTTAATGGGTTTGTAACTGTGCACTGTGTTAGATAATGTTCCAGTGGTCTGTCGGGTATTTCTCCACAGTGCTGACATTTCCTCTCATCTTCCGGAACCTGTAAGCCTATTTCCCATGCGCATGGGTATCCAAGCCTGATGCGACGTAAGTGTACTTTTTTTGCTCTACTGCTCCCTTTCATCAAACTAAGTGGTTAGTAGTTGGTTGAATTCTTGTACCAACCCGCAGATCCTGATGTTGCAACTGCTGTGTTGTGGTCACTGTACATATTTTGCATTGCTCTGTTTCTAATTACTTTCTTAATTTGTGATAGATTCTGTGGAATGGAATGTAAATGTCTACATTTCTTCTCTTAGTTGCAAGTTTTGCAGCTTCATCTGCAATGCCATTTCCTATTATTCCCACATGACTTGGCACCCAGTTGTAAAGTACCCATCGGCCTTGTCGTTTGAGTGTTTGCATTAATGATATGACATTTGTGATCAGATGTATGTTATCACATGTGTTCTTGTTGCAAGGTTTCAGTGGCGGTTCTCGAATCTGTATGTATGATAAGCATGTTGTCGGTGTTCAGCAAAAGCATGTTCCAAAGCCTTTTGAATGGCTAGCATCTCTGTTTATAAAGTCGAACACCCATTTGAGAGTCTACAACTATTTACAGAGTTTCCTGCTTTAACTGCAGCTCCAGTTTCTTGTCCCTGCTGATCTACTTACTTCGATCTGTGAAGTAAGTGAAGCTGTCGGATGCCAAGTTGCTTGCTAGGGTTCGAGTCTCCTGGTGGGTGTATATCTAAAGTTGTTTAACTTCACTTGCGAGTTTAGGTAAGTTAGTGCACAAAGCATAGACACAGTGTTCTTCCATATTAACAGGGACTTGATGAAAAACGTGAGTGACCTCTCACCTGCTCTGGTGCTCTTGGGGGGATGGGGATATTTGGGGCTTAAATACCCCAAAATTTCCATCCCTTTTTAAGGGTCTGAGTTTGGTGTAGTGGGTTAAAGGCGTACCAGCTATGCCAGTTGTTTGTTGTGAAGCAGCTGTTCTTGTTAGGGTTCGAGTCTCCTGGTGGGTGTGTCTAAAGTCGTTTAACTTCACTTGCGAGTTTAGGCAAGTTAGTGCACTTATAATATATATATATATATATATATATATATATATATATATATATATATATATATATATATATATATATATGTATATATATATATATATATATATATATATATATATATATATATATATATATACATATATATATATATATATATATATATATATATATATATATATATATAATATATATATATATATTTATATATATATAGGGTTGAAGGTGTTAATATATTGGTGAAGGTGTAATAGTGTATTGTTAATCCTCCCCCCTTTATTGTCCCAGGTTACTGGCCCAAAGTGGCCGTATCACCATGACAACGGTGGCACCAAGACAAGAGAAGCGTCCATGACAACGGTGACACCAAGACAAGAGAAGCGTCCATGACAACGGTGGCGTCCATGACAACGGTGGCGCCTTCTGGGAGAGAGATCTTACCCTTGAGCTTATCACGTCCCTTGTCGTGTTTACGGGCGACTAACTAGGAGCGTTATGATAGAGATGATAACACAGCGGTCACTGCACGTCTGCATCATGCCACACCGTCTCCAGGATAACTCCCGTGGGTATATACACAAACAACCCAACGAAATCTCCACCAGGAATTTCGGTCAAGAATATACCCAAGTAGAAAGACGTGGATTTAATATGAAATTGAAACTGAAATAAGTTTATTGAGGTATAAATACCCACGCAGGGATGAGGCAGCTCAAGCTATTGTCACCACGTTCAGTACAACGTGTTCACATATATTTACGCACATCACAACCAACATTACTGACCAGTCTGGTTGATAAACATGTTCATTTCTTCCGGAGGATTTAAGAACGTTGTAGTTCTTAAGGGCAAATACTATCAACAATAATGAGCGAGATGTAGGGCATAGAGGTTCGCCCGTACTCACCCAACACACTACAAATGAACTCTTCAAGTTTTATGATTCAACAGCGATTGGAGTCAGTAAAATAAATACACTGCTTCAAAACGAATGAGTATACAGGTAGTTGGCTTCGTTCTCGACTCACAACTAGGGATCCTGAGTTCGATTCCTAGGCAGAAATGGTTAAGCAAGTTTCCTGTCACCTAATGCCTCTGTTCACCTAGCAGTAAATAGGTACTTGGGAGTTAGGCCAATGTTGTGGGGTTGCATCCTGGGAAGGTCAGTAGTTCGACCTAGGGGGACGGGATTGCACATCTCGGTACAAATTGTTCAGTCTTTGACGCGGTGACGTAACGTACTCACCTAGTTGTGCTTGTGGGGGTTGAGCTCCGGCTCTGTGGGATCCTCCAGGGAGCCTCAAAGACGTGTCTCGTGGATTGTTGTAGATTAGATCATGGGGCGTCTGAGATCCCTGAGAGGGACCTCTACGGTCCACCAGGACACCCAAGACTGTCCCTTCACAATACCTCAGAGAGTTCTCAGGGGCGCCTGACTAGGGATCTCCGGAGCTCCTGAAGAGACCTCAAGAATACTCTAGGAGGCCCTTATAGAAGACTTAGTATGACCTCAAGGATGACTCAGGGGCTCCACGGAGGGGGCCTCGGGGTACAGCTCCCTCGGCATACCAACAAAGCACACTTGCTTCTTAAGCCAGAGAGACTAGGTTCGATTCCTGGTCAGGGTGGAATGACGTGACACAGTTTCTCCGTGAGCCCTTGTGCACTTTACAGCAATTTCATATCCTACTCCTGTACTCTCCTGCACTAAAAACAAATCAAATATTTCTAGTGTCAGGATTCATCGAGAATTTAAGTATCCATCTACGAAACCTGTACATCTTCCCTGAATCATGGCGGCTTTGTTTACATTTAAGAGCTTCGAATGATCTCACAATGTTCCCCATGCTCGTAAACTGTTAAATAAACACACCCTACACCGATTTAATTGAGAAAAGATATACAGGTTTGGTAATTAGAGACGTAAGTACTTGATGAACCCGACAGTGGATATGGCAAGACAACAACTGACGTACCACCAGCCCTGCCTTGCTTCACCAGCAACTCGTCAAGAAGTTGTTTTTTAAGCTGGTCAACAATACACAGGTAATACCATATAATCTCAAAACAAAAGAACTCGCAAGAGATGGGAGTTCTCCTGGGAGTTCTTTTAATGCCATTTGTCATCTTTGCCATCTCGTGGGCGTTTTAGAACTCCCAGTAGATGGCAAACGTTTCCTATATGGCTATCCTGCGCGGGCCCGAAGTTTATGATGCCAAACCAACTTACTAAGTACATAGGAAACATCTTCTCCAAGAAGAAAGATTTACAGAAACAGATTTTTACCATTTCATGGACACCAAATACAAATGAGTGCACTGGAAAAGTACACCAAAACACTTAGAATGAGCACTTATAATCTACACATGGAAAAATACTTGAAGGTCAAGAGCCTAATCACACTAAAATAAAATAGCTGAGGATTAAGAGATACGGAACGAGATAAGAAGGAGATACAGCGCTGGGAGATAAGAGATAGAAGAGGTGGTAGATAAGACGGATCACAAGTACAACTAAATAACTTAAAAGTGTGTCTCAGGTCCACGACCTACTTAATTTAGAAACTGTACTTGTGATCGGTCTCGAGTCCATTGTTGATGGGACGATGTGTATTGAATTTTGTAACTAGCTCATCAAGACTGTAACTTAGCTAAATGAATTGTGGGGTTCAGTCCCTCAGCCCATTATGTGCCTCTGTAACCCTCTCCACTACCGCCCATAGGAAGGGTATGGGGTGCATAATAAATGAACTACACTAAACTATCGTCGCAGTTTACAGTTTACATACAAAGTAAAAGTATGAGGTGTCTGGGGTGAACTAAAAGCCTCATATTGATATTATTTAAAGTTTACCACTGTCTTCTTTTTATCTTCCTCCTTCCTTTACATATTCCTTTTCTAACTCTCCTTCCGTCTCCATCTCCACATATCGGCCTTCTCTTCCTCCTCCTCCCCGTGTATCTGTTAATTTGTTCTCTCTTTTCCATATTGCTCTTAATTCTACCGTTCTCTTTCTCCTTTATTTTTCTTCTTTTGGTCCTCTTCTAGCACACCATCCGTGGCTCATAACGCTGGTCCAACATTAGCCTGCCACCACACTCTGCCACCACACAACTAACCACACACTACCACCACACAACCTAACCACACACTACCACCACACTCTGCCACCACACAACTAACCACACACTACCACCACACACTACCACCACACTACCAACCACACACTACCACCACACTACCAACTACACACTACCACCACACAACCAACCACACACTACCACCACACTACCCTATCTCCTATACAACACCTCATGTCCCTTCTATTCACTCACAATAATTATTTTTTAACAACAATTATTGACTGAAAAACTCAGATCTGGGATTAATTTAATACAAAAATATAATCAATTTAAACTTTGAGTCAAAATAGCACATGCTTGCTATATTACACCCCCTGAAGCTTAATCTTGACACGAAAGTTGCTGATAAGGAACCACGGGGGATTAAAATCTCTGTCAGTTAATGACCATCATTGACTATGGTTACCACACACCACAAGTCAATACTGCCGCTGCAGACAATGAGTTACAATACCGGAAGATATAATGACCAAACCACATCTCAGAAAGGGAAGCACGACAAAGATTCGGCCCGTCCCGGATCATTATCAAGTCTTAATAAATATTGTTCGTCAATCAATATTTTTGTATTATCCAAGGCTGAGTAAAAGTGACGGAGGAGCGGTTTATCTTCTGGTTTTTAACCTTATATATGATTGTTATTGTTTGTACATAGTATGTTAAAAATGTTGTTTGGTTTTTCTCCTAGTGGAAGGTCATTGTGTAAGGCGAGGTGCCACATGGAGCTCAGTCAAGTGCCACCTGGCTCAAGGCCACAGTGGTGGGTCTGGTGCCACTAGTGACAGTGGTGGTGGGTCTGGTGCCACTAGTGACAGTGGTGGGTCTGGTGCCACTAATGTCAGTGGTGGTGGTCTAGTGCCACTAGTGACAGTGGTGGTGGGTCTGGTGCCACTAGTGACAGTGGTGGGTCTGGTGCCACTGTGACAGTGGTGGGTCTGGTGCCACTAGTGACAGTGGTGGGTCTGGTGCCACTGTGACAGTGGTGGGTCTGGTGCCACTAGTGACAGTGGTGGGTCTGGTGCCACTAGTGACAGTGGTGGGTCTGGTGCCACTAGTGACAGTGGTGGGTCTGGTGCCACTAGTGACAGTGGTGGGTCTGGTGCCACTAGTGACAGTGGTGGGTCTGGTGCCACTAGTGACAGTGGTGGGTCTGGTGCCACTAGTGACAGTGGTGGGTCTGGTGCCACTAGTGACAGTGGTGGGTCTGGTGCCACTAGTGACAGTGGTGGGTCTGGTGCCACTAGTGACAGTGGTGGATCTGGTGCCACTAGTGACAGTGGTGGGTCTGGTGCCACTAGTGACAGTGGTGGGTCTGGTGCCACTAGTGACAGTGGTGGGTCTGGTGCCACTAGTGACAGTGGTGGGTCTGGTGCCACTAGTGTACAGGACGGTCCTAACACACTCACAGGGACATGTTCTCTTACACCATGAAAGCTTCGTATACTGTATATGTACTGCATAAGTACACATGTACTTATATGTACAACCTTGACCAACCGGGTTGCACTCAACTATTAGTACTTAACTATAAGTGTGTACGGGGGCGTGAGTCTACCTGTGTATGCCCCGCCTACCGGCCTTGTTCTACCTGTCGGGTTATAATGGAACTAGTCTGACGTTGTAATTCTTTGTTGAATCTGGTCTTAAAATTGTGGGTGGAGGTGGCTCCCACAACGTCTTCCTTCAGTGCTTTCCTCTTGTTGACCAACCACTTGGGCTGGACGGTAGAGCGACGGTCTCGCTTCATGCAGGTCGGCGTTCAATTCCCGACCGTCCAAGTGGTTAGACACCATTCCTGCCTCCCGTCCCATCCCAAATCCTTATCCTGACCCCTTCCAAGTGCTATATAGTCGTAATGGCTTGGCGCTTTCCCCCTGATAGTTCCTTCCTTCCTTCTTGTTGACCACCCGTTCAGGGGACGAGTATCTCCTAACATTCCTTTTTTTTGAGTAAAGAGGAAGGAGAGGCATAGGTGAAGGGAAGTATAGAAGTGGGAATACAGCATTCATTCCACTCCTTCCACATTCCTCCTAACATTCCTTCCACTCAGAAGATCTGTCATCTTCTACTTTCTCTCAATTTGAAGAGGTTCTCCTTGTGCACCTTGTCTAGTCCCCTCGGTATCTTGTATGTTGTGATTAAATCTCATCTATCCTTTATTGTTGTAAAGAATATGTGGGTCTGCAGGCAGCTCTAAGCAACAGCCTTCTAGATCAAGCCATGACCAGCGTGGCTCCAGACGGGGGTTAAGGAGTATAAGGACTCCCAGAAGACACTCCAGGGACACTACGTGTATACACATTCTCAGTCACGTGTTCTAAATGATATATCTTGGCGTCAGCTATGGAGGGAGAGAGGGTGTGTAGGCCACACCTTTTTTAGCCGGGGTTGTTCTAGGTTAACGGTCAACAAATCAGGCTGCTTGCCAGCGTGTTGTCTGTCTGACCAATCACCTGCCTCGCTCTTATCCAACTTGAAGTACGTTCATAACAAAAAAAAAGTATTTGGGAAGCACATGACTTGTATCAGGTCGAGTACAAAACACTTGACAACACCAAATAAACCGTGTCAACATCCTTGGCATATATCCAAGTTATGTTTTGGCCGGAATAACTAAATTAATAGGTCTAGTCTTTGGTTTTGACACGGAAACCTCGGCGAGTGTGTTATAAACACCAGGTCAATTAAAATTGAAATTGAAATCAGTTTATTGAGGTAAAATACACACAAAGGGATGAGGTAGCTCAAGCTATTCTCACCCCGTTCAGTACATCGTGTTAATACATACATAGACACACATCACAAGCAATAAACATATTACCAAACATTCTGAGAGATAAACATCTACATTTCGTCCTTTACACAAGTAGTATGGTATCAGACGTACACAAATACTTTTATGACCTAGATATACTGTATAGACATCCAGGTATAAACATATGATACTTGAAAAAACGAGAGAATATCACACCATATGAACCGAACGAAGTAATACTCAACACGTGACATCACTCTCAGTGTAGCCCGTCCTCCCAAGGTTCCATAAACATCAAGAAATCGGTCAAAGTAAAGTGTCCTCTCCTAACCTACCAAAGGACCCAAAACAGAAAACGGGACAGTACGTCAATTTCGCCAGCCGCTTCCGTTTACTAGCACAACCATTTTTGGCCTTATGTAACGCCTACGAGCGAAATGTGACGTTCTTTGTAAGAGTACAGACTGTCCAGCGCTAACACAAGTCCCTCAGCGTCCAACAAGACTATTACGCTGCCTCCAGGACTAGTCCAACACGTTATAATCTCTCTAGAAACAAAAATATCTATAACTAGCCCCGGATATACCAGTCAAAACATAAAACAACCCACAGGAACACTTTTCCATAGTATCCTTCAAGATGGATTTGTGCGAATTCTTTCTTAAGATCAAATTTCACTTTCTAGGAGCCACCTTTCCAACGGAAGGTCTACTAATGCAATGGAACCTTTCATTCTGCTTACTACTATTACTAATAATAATAATAATAATAATAATAATAATAATAATAATAATAATAATAATAATTTATTTTAAATATACGAAAGAATAATGTTCAGTGGTTTCATAATTGTTACAAAGTACGGGGATTAAATAGGACATTAATATGCAAAATATTTATTCATATATATGTGTAATCTGCATATGTAGCCCTTTGTGTATGTCCTATGTTGACGGCTTGTTTATTGTGCACCCCATACTCATCCTGTGAGTGGTAGTTATTGTGCACCCCATACTCATCCTGTGAGTGGTAGTTATTGTGCACCCCATACTCATCCTGTGAGTGGTAGTTATTGTGCACCCCATACTCATCCTGTGAGTGGTAGTTATTGTGCACCCCATACTCATCCTGTGAGTGGTAGTTATTGTGCACCCCATACTCATCCTGTGAGTGGTAGTTATTGTGCACCCCATACTCATCCTGTGAGTGGTAGTTATTGTGCACCCCATACTCATCCTGTGAGTGGTAGTTTATTGTGCACCCCATACTCATCCTGTGAGTGGTAGTTATTGTGCACCCCATACTCATCCTGTGAGTGGTAGTTATTGTGCACCCCATACTCATCCTGTGAGTGGTAGTTATTGTGCACCCCATACTCATCCTGTGAGTGGTAGTTATTGTGCACCCCATACTCATCCTGTGAGTGGTAGTTTATTGTGCACCCCATACTCATCCTGTGAGTGGTAGTTATTGTGCACCCCATACTTATCCTGTGAGTTGTAGTTTATTGTGCACCCCATACTCATCCTTTGAGTGGTAGTTATTGTGCACCCCATACTCATCCTGTGAGTGGTAGCCCATAACAGAATTACTGAGAGCACAGAAGGTCTTAATCAGACCTCAGTGGATATATTTACATTATCAATTACATCTAACTATGCTGTAGTTATAATGGCAGCTAGTTACAAAAATATTTGCATTACAATATATATAAGTATTTACATGAATTGTTATACATTGATGGTCTGTATTTTGCTAATACATAAAATATTTATATGTGGGGATATTACAAGATCATTGAAGAGCTGCTGTTTGTTATTATTAGTCTTCGCACTACACCGTTTGATCATTAGTCTCATATGTCATTCATCTACTTGAAGAGTAACATACATACAGTGCAAAGATTTCACATATTCTATATGTGAAATATTTCAGATATTCTATATGTGAAATATTTCAGATATTCTATATGTGAAATATTTCAGATATTCTATATGTGAAATATTTCAGATATTCTATATGTGAAATATTTCAGATATTCTATATGTGAAATATTTCAGATATTCTATATGTGAAATATTTCAGATATTCTATATGTGAAATATTTCAGATATTCTATATGTGAAATATTTCAGATATTCTATATGTGAAATATTTCAGATATTCTATATGTGAAATATTTCAGATATTCTATATGTGAAATATTTCAGATATTCTATATGTGAAATATTTCAGATATTCTATATGTGAAATATTTCAGATATTCTATATGTGAAATATTTCAGATATTCTATATGTGAAATATTTCAGATATTCTATATGTGAAATATTTCAGATATTCTATATGTGAAATATTTCAGATATTCTATATGTGAAATATTTCAGATATTCTATATGTGAAATATTTCAGATATTCTATCATTTGTAATAAGATGGTTCGCCATTTCATGCAACATGAGTTAAGGTTTATCTCTAAATGGCTCAAATGGTCACAGTTTAGGATGTAATGTCCTAGTGTGTGTGTGTGTGTGTGTGTGTGTGTGTGTGTGTGTGTGTGTGTGTGTGTGTGTGTGTGTGTGTGTGTGTGTGTGTATGTGTGCCCATCTGCCAGATATACTTGTAACCAAGCACTCACCTACTTGTACTCAGCTTGTTGTGCTTGCGGGGGAGGTTGAGCTTCGGCTCTTTGTTCCCGCCTTCCAACTGTCAGTCTACTGGTGTTCAGGTTACTGAGCTTATCAAGCTCTATCACATCTACATGTGAAACTGTGTATGGAGTCAGCCTCAGTGGTATTCGTATCCCAGCTGTGACAACGTTTCTTTGTCTGGTGATTTTGTTACTTGTCCCCAAACACATGTTTTGCTTGACACATCTTATTGTAATATTAAGGGGATCTGCTAGTTCCTCTTTATTTTACCGTCTTCAGATTCATCCAAGAGATCTCCTCTAATGACATTTTTGATAGATATATTTGATATCTGGAGATTACATTGAGCATTGTGTTTATTTACTGCAAGCTAAGCAAGGGCATCAACTTTATCATGTTGCTACACTCCAAGGATATAACCAACCTTAGGGGAGCCGGTCGGCCGAGCGGACAGTACGCTGGACTTGTGATCTTGTGGTCCCGGGTTCGATCCCGGGCGCCGGTGAGAAACAATGGGCAGAGTCTCTTTCACCCTATGCCCCTGTTACCTAGCAGTAAAATAGGTACCTGGGTGTTAGTCAGCTGTCACGGGCTGCTTCCTGGGGGTGCAGGCCTGGTCGAGGACCGGGCCGCGGGGACACTAAAAGCCCTGAAATCATCTCAAGATAACCTCAAGATAACCTAACCTTACTGTATGTATCATGTTCGATTTATTTCTTCTTCGTGTGCCACTGGGTTCAGCTCCCTCAATCTTTTATTCATTTGTTTATATACACAAGAGTTCTTACATGCTTGTACAGCCACTAGCAAGCGCAGCGTGTCGGGCAGGTCCTTAAGCCTGTGTTCCCTGGAATACGACCCTGACAAATCGCTTAACAAGCAGGTACCCATTTACTGTTGGGTAAAAAGAGGCTACAGGTAAGGATTGACGCCCGGTAAACCCTCTCCGGCCAGGATACGAACCCAGAAAAAAACGCTCGCCTCCTGGTGACTTCCTCCTGGTGCTAATATCCTCAGCTTCAGCCCTCCTGATCAGTCCTGTGTGTTGCTTCCTTACTCTTCCTTGTGATATCTTTCAAACTGATTGATTAAGCCACCCAAAAGGTGGCACGGGCATGAATAGCCCGTAAATGGTGGCCCTTTTGAGCCATTACCAGTATCAAGAGCTGATACTGGAGATCTGTGGAGGTGCGACTGCACCCTGCGTGACGGGAGATGTCTCCCGTGTCTTCCAAACTGCTGATACCAAGTATTTGTATCACCACACCTCGCTATAGCCCGGTGCCCGGCCTCTCTCCCTCACTGTCTCTCAGGTAAACAATATACTGTAATGTTTATGTAAGCTTATATGATTATAATTGTACAACAGTTCATGAATAAAGGTTTTGATTTGATTTAATTTGGAAGAAGAACTCTGGTGGTGGGTGTTTGGCCTGGGGACGGTGGTCTGAGATCACTTGAGAGGTTACTCACTAAGCTGTCGCCCGACTCACAATACCCAGCGGACTGACAGCCCATGAATATTGTATATTATGTGTGGCTTGTGGACATTATCACATTGACTGGTGGTTATTCACTGTATTTGTCAGTCTTCTGTCGTGCGCTATTGTTTACATCTCCGGGGTTTAGTGAGTGTAGCGTAGTCAAAGTTGGGTGTTGTCTTCGACACTCCCTCCTCCTTTGATGTCCGCGGGACAATGAGCCGGCGGCTTGACACATGTCCCCTCCCTCCCTCCTCAACATTGCTCCTAAGGAAAATTTCCAGGTGAATTTTAAAGTGAGGTAGTGTTAACAGTTTGGGGAGGGGGGGGGTGTTCCATGGGTAACACCTGTGAGTGAAAAAACATCTCCTGCCTTATGTGTGATTGTGGCTTGTTGAGCTGTAAGTTGTAGCCCCTTGTGTGTGTGTGTTACATTGTGGCTTCAAAAGACGTGGTCTGGATTAATATCTTCCACGTGTTGTATCTTGGGACAACAGCGTCCGTCCTTCCTCGTTCCCTTTTGGCGGAAACCACCACAGCAGCAAGTTACTGATAGCAGCAGGTTTACTCCCAGTAACCTCGGTGATAGGATAACAAAAAAGCAAGAGAGCTGCGATAAGGGAGGGAGGTGGGGGTGGGGGAGGAGTGTTGCTATATATTGCGGGGAGCTGACTGAGGTAGTCGCAGTTCTCCTGAAGGAGGAGACACCAGCGGTTAAGTGTTTCCTCGCAAGACACGGGATACATCCATGAGTTTTAAGGTGGGCCAGACATTGTTTCTTATGACGCTGCAATTGTTATATAATCATTTGAAAATAGCTCTATAGTTTATATATATTAAGAATATATTATTTTTATCCTGAACTATGACACTAACAGTCGCTAGTTTTGATTTGTTGGTTGGCTAGTCCAGGGGCCAGATTCACGAAAGCAATTACGCAAGCACTTACGAACCTGTACATCTTTTCTCAATCTTTGGCGGCTTTGTTTCAAATTATTAAACAGTTAATGAGCACCGAAGCACCAGGAGGCTGTTTATAACAATAACAACAGTTGAATGGGAAGTTTTCATGCTTGTAAACTGTTTCATAAATGTAACCAAAGCCGTCAAAGATTGAGGAAAGGTGTACACGTTCGTAAGTGCTTTCGTGAATCTGGCCCCAGAACTAATGTGGTGCCACTAGTGTGTATCAGCTCTATACACACTAGTGGCACCACACACTAGTGGCACTACACACTTTACACTACACAGTGTATATCCCGGTGGTAGGTGTGAAAGCCTAATATTGCTCGGTTTCAGGTGGTGTGGGCGCTGGCGGCGGCCCTGGCTGTGGGCGTCACCGCTGAGCCTCGCTACGCCAGACCAGGAGGTGACTACCACTCTTATCTCTTCCATTACCATTAAGAAAAGCCTAAGATATTCAGCTGACAGACCAACTTGCACTTTCTCAAACAAACAGAAAACTGTATATGATCTGATGATTCAATTAATATAAACGGTGCAAATATGTCATTTGTAATTCGATGGAATGTACACACTCCAGTAATGTACTCAAGTTCGTCAGCTTTATACAAAGGCTTGCCACTAAGGTGCTGATCTAAGATCAGATCAAACATTTGGGTATTTTATCAAACATTTACGCAAACATTTGCGCATTTTGTCAAACATTTACGCAACCACTTACGGAACCTGTACATCTTTTCTCGATCATGGCGGCTTTGTTTATATTTATCAAACAGTTTATGAACTCCAAAGCACTACGAGGTTGTATGTAACAATACTAATCCCGAATTGAGAAGTTTTGAAGCTTGTAAACTGGTTAATAAATGTAAAAATAAAAGCCGCCATGTTTGAGAAAAGATGTACAGGTTTTCGTAAGTGGTTGCATAAATGTTTGATGAACTCTGGTCCGTCTCTGTATTTCTCTAAGTACCCAAGTGTTAACGTAAGGTAGCCAGAGATGTCTCCCACCTGTGTCAGTGGCAGGGGGAAGACCAAGGGTAGGTTACAATTGAGTGTATGCAGTTTGTTATTCATACCAGCTAACACTATCTCTTCAACTGGTGCGGTTTGCGTTATCAATGACAGAGTGAAAATCCCTGTGAGGAATTCGTTCTAGATGGGACAGACACGAACGGCCTCTTTAGGCCGTTCGTCTCGACGTCCACGAGGTCATTAGAGGCAACGACAATATGGATGAGAGTCCAGAACAATTATGGCGTCTTAAGTATGCTGAAAATGAGGTATAGCCAATGTTGGATCACTTGATGGTGAGGAGGGTTAAGGGAGTCATGGTTACGAGAGCACTGAGACAACCATCCACAAGAACACACCATCACTGGCACCTAAAGAGTCGCCGTCTCAGGATGTACGGTGTCGCATAATGCTCCAGTAATTATATTCTTCTCTCAGGAAATGCCACACTAAAAGTTTGATTAGTAAAAATAACAGACAAAACACCACCATGAACAGACTTCGAACCATCTGCAAACACCGCCATGAGCAGACTTCGACCTATCTGTGAACTCCACCATCGGCAGACTTCGACCCGTCTGTAAACAGATTAGTAGCGCGGGAGTGGCATATCAAAATAAACAAAGAAATCTATTATTCATGTACATGAAACTTACAAAATATTTCAGATCATGAGCCACAGGTGTACGGCAGCAGTGCCCAGCCAGACCGTCTGGCTCGACGCGTTTGTTACTACGAGACGTGGGCCGTCTACCGTCCTGATGAGGTTCACTACGACATAGAGGACATCCCCGCTGACCTCTGTACTCACCTCATCTACTCCTTCTGTGGGGTTTCCAATGTTACTTGGGAGGTCATGGTCCTGGACCCTGAGGTGAGATGCTAACATTTCTCGTGGTGAAATGACTCGTTATATTAGACAAATCTTGTGTATATCTATATATCTTGTGTTATAAAAGATACGAGTCTCGTCAGATTGTGATGCAGAGATAAGTCTTACTGGGATGAGCGGTTATAATTTAAAGCTTATTGACATGGTATAAAGATGTGAATCTAAGGATTCATTAGGTTCTGCTTTATTCAAGCTAACTAAGAGTTCATAACAATTCTAAATAAATTGCTCGAGCTAGAAACACAATAAATTTATATTAGATGTTTACCAGTCAGAAACAACTTACTTTTATTTTAATAAATAGATTCTAAATACTGAGGGGGGGGGGTATTATTGAAGTTATTACCAAGAATTTCATAAGAATAGATTGTATGATGACAGGTCTTTCCTTGAGCGACTCTGCTGAATTATTTTCTTGGTGGACGAGCTAGGCGCCAGAGCTATGACATTCAAACGACCACATTTGCAATAGCTTTGTCTCTTGTGCCTTGACAGCTGGACATCAACGCCAACGGCTACCGTCGCTTCGTGGCTCTCAAGGAGAAGTATCCTGACTTGAAGACGATGATCGCCGTGGGTGGTTGGGCCGAGGGAGGCAAAAAGTACTCACAGATGGTCTCCGTGGACGAGCGCCGACACACCTTCGTCAGGAGCGTTGTCCGTGAGTACTGGTGATGACCGTGTACTGTGTGGACGACTTACATTACCAATATTATCAAGGAGTCCAGCGACATTAACCCTTAGTTTGCTAGTCGCGTCAATGAACGTGTTCGCTCAATTTGGGTTCAGTGTGCCGCTAGGGTACACCAGCGTTTAACATTTGGATTATTAGAGATTCCTCTTGAGGTTATCATGAGATGATTTCGGGGCTTAGCGTCCCCACGGCCCGGTCCTCAACCAGGCCTCCTTTTTGTTACACAAAAAGATCAAGTCGGCGGATGTATAGTTGCTGTCTTTGAAGTCAATGTAGAATTCAATTTTTTTAACCCTAGAGTGCCTACAGAACCACTAAGAAGCTAGCATTTCATCTGCTCTGCCTCTCCCCATCTTTTGGCTCTCAGTTTCTGGGCTTAGAAAGTAATATTTTCATGGATACTAGTGAATAGTTACTTATTTGTGACAACAGTGTTTCCCTGAATGACCTTGTGGAAACAGTGGATGATATAGTGAGAGAATGTAACAACACTTCCGTGGCAGAGTGAATGTTATTTGTTTATAATTACAACTAGAGGGAAATGTGTCCCACAAAGTGACGGGAGTAACAACATCCCCACAGAGCTGCTGACAGACTACGGCTTCGACGGGTTCGACCTTGACTGGGAGTACCCAGGAGCGACGGACCGCGGTGGTGCATATGCTGACAAAGACAATTACTTGAAATTAGTAAGTGTATTTATATTTCTCCTTTGACTCATACATAACAATATTAAACAATATGTATCCGTTATCAACACTGTCAATATACCGGAACCACTCATTACTTTAGGTTCAGGAGCTTCGAGACGCATTTGACTCAGTGGGAGCTGGGTGGGACCTGACGGCGGCGGTCCCTGTCGCCAAATTCAGGCTGCAAGATGGCTACCACGTGCCGCAGCTGTGCAGGTCTGTTCTCGCACGCTAACACCTTCACACTCACAAAATAAACTTGTTCATATTTCTAATGTATGTAAATGATGATAAATGTTTTACATGATGCCACTGTATCATTCTAAGTGTGTTTTATCCACTGGAATAATGTTTTGGAGTGTACCACATACAGCCTGTTGGACGCCATCCACATGATGACGTACGATCTGCGAGGCAACTGGTGTGGGTTCGCTGACGTCCACTCCATGCTGTACTATCGTCCCGGCATCGACGAGTACGCCTATGAGAAGCTCAATTGTGTAAGGCTGATCAGCTCACTTGTTATGTTTATGTGTCATGGTGCTGCGACTGGTGGTATGTCAGGTATACTTGGAGAGGTGTGGATGGTAGGGGGGGCGGAGAGGTGTGGATGGTAGGGGGGGGCGGAGGTGTGGATGGTAGGGGGGGGGGAGAGGTGGGGGTGGAGAGGTGTGGATATGAGAGAAGCGAGGGAGATGACAACGATGATGATGATCAGGGCGGTAGAAATAGCCTAAGTTACAAAATTCAATGCACATCGTCACATCAACAATGGGTTCGAGATCGACCACAAGTACAGTTTCTAAATTAAGCAACTGACATATGTGGAGAGCTAGTGTCATAAGTGATATGTTTGTCCTCCACACCAATATAATAATTTTTTTAAATATAATTTTGGAAAGAGTATTTTTTATTTCAAAGAGTATTCCTCATCACATACTTTACGATACCTTTCGTGTCTTGGAATGTCACCTACCACACACACATTCATGTATCCAAGCAAAACTTTCTGTGTATAAAAGCATCTCTTACACTGCAGAATGATGCTGTCCTTCTGTGGGAGGAATTAGGATGTCCCGCTGACAAACTGGTGTTGGGTACGCCCTTCTACGGTCGAACATACACCCTCAGCAACCCTGCAGAAAGCAATGGCCTTCATGCATACATTGTCACATGGGCGGGCGGCGGAAAGCCTGGACCATACACCAACGCCACCGGAACCTTGGCGTACTTCGAGGTAATGCCTTTCAGTCGTACGTTTAATGCGCTATGCATAATCTTCTATCAAATATGTTCTGTGATAATTTGAGGTCCACTGCTCGAGGATGATCACGTGACTAACGAAGGGTAACTCCTCTCTCAGATCTGCAAGATGATGGTTGACGACGCAGCCTGGGAAGACCGCTATGATGACGTCGGCCTCGTCCCATACACTACGAAAGGTAATCCAACGTCTTATTGTGAAACTTTACTTGATATACAGTCACTCTTTGTAGTCTGGTTGCACACAACTAGTGCAGGTATACCTGAATGGAGGTGCAGGTGTAATGAAGAGTCTCAGTGGTTCAGTCTAGTGAAGAAATCCAACTTTGACACTTGCCGATGTTTGAGAGTTTAACGTGCGCAAACATCTTTTAGTTAGCCGGCGGGTGTAGCGTTTTTTACAGTCTCCTTAAGATTCTTCAGGAGACTCTCTGATTATCATGAAAATCCTTAAGATTTTCATGATATCTCAGTATGCGTTGGTCGTGGCGGTGAGTTTAGTCCAATTCCTGGACCACTATTATACCGTGATCTAAATAACGAATGGTGTTAATTAATGAGTGTTGCCGGCAGACGACCAGTGGGTTGGCTACGAGGACCCTGACAGCCTCAAGATCAAGATGGACTACATTAAGGAAATGAAATTGCTGGGGGCCATGACCTGGGCCGTAGACCAGGACGACTACCTGGGCTGGTGCAACAGAGGAAAGAATCCCATGATGACGTAAGTTACTAGCATGACCCAGTCTCAGTCCTGAGCAACATTCCTCGTTTAGTTAACTCACTGTTTTGCCCCTCTCACGTTGACTGTGTTGTGTTATGTGTTATCTGTCCGGTGTGAGTCGTTGACTCCCGTGTGATGCGCTGACTGTCCCGTGTGGTACTTAAGGTAAGGTGAAGCAGCCTATTCTGAACACATGTAAAGAGATCACCCACAGCCTTCATAACAGACATAAAGATACCTTTTTGTTGTGTTGCAGAGTGCTCTATGAAGGCATGAAGGACTACATCGTACCTGTGGCGCCAACCACCACCACCACGGTGAGTCTCCTCCCACACTTACCCCTCCACCATGGTGAGTCTCCTCCCACACTTACCCCTCCACCACGGTGAGTCTCCTCCCACACTTACCCCTCCACCACGGTGAGTCTCCTCCCACACTTACCCCTCCACCATGGTGAGTCTCCTCCCACACTTACCCCTCCACCATGGTGAGTCTCCTCCCACACTTACCCCTCCACCATGGTGAGTCTCCTCCCACACTTACCCCTCCACCACGGTGAGTCTCCTCCCACACTTACCCCTCCACCACGGTGAGTCTCCTCCCACACTTACCCCTCCACCACGGTGAGTCTCCTCCCACACTTACCCCTCCACCACGGTGAGTCTCCTCCCACACTTACCCCCTCCACCATGGTGAGTCTCCTCCCACACTTACCCCTCCACCACGGTGAGTCTCCTCCCACACTTACCCCCTCCACCACGGTGAGTCTCCTCCCACACTTACCCCTCACCATGGTGAGTCTCCTCCCACACTTACCCCTCCACCATGGTGAGTCTCCTCCCACACTTACCCCTCCACCACGGTGAGTCTCCTCCCACACTTACCCCTCCACCACGGTGAGTCTCCTCCCACACTTACCCCTCCACCACGGTGAGTCTCCTCCCACACTTACCCCTCCACCATGGTGAGTCTCCTCCCACACTTACCCCTCCACCATGATGAGTCTCCTCCCACACTTACCCCTCCACCATGGTGAGTCTCCTCCCACACTTACCCCTCCACCATGGTGAGTCTCCTCCCACACTTACCCCTCCACCACGGTGAGTCTCCTCCCACACTTACCCCTCCACCACGGTGAGTCTCCTCCCACACTTACCCCTCCACCATGGTGAGTCTCCTCCCACACTTACCCCTCCACCACGGTGAGTCTCCTCCCACACTTACCCCTCCACCATGGTGAGTCTCCTCCCACACTTACCCGTCCACCACGGTGAGTCTCCTCCCACACTTACCCCTCCACCATGGTGAGTCTCCTCCCACACTTACCCCTCCACCATGGTGAGTCTCCTCCCACACTTACCTCCACCATGGTGAGTCTCCTCCCACACTTACCCCTCACCATGGTGAGTCTCCTCCCACACTTACCCCTCCACCATGGTGAGTCTCCTCCCACACTTACCCCACCATGGTGAGTCTCCTCCCACACTTACCCCACCACCATGGTGAGTCTCCTCCCACACACCATCACCACAGTCAACCAGTACTCTCCCACACAACACCACGGGCTGACACTGGATGGTAGTATATAAGATCTCACATAACTGTAACATGGCACATTCTTCTCTCACGGGACTGTTTCAGTGTGCAGATCTAGAACCAGTCACTATAATACTTTACAGATATAGATTATAATGTACCGGAATACATGATAGAAGGTTCTACTCCACAGTGATTATTAAACAAAATATTCACTTACCTCTGAGAGCCTGTAGGAGCCCCGTTACACCAATGGACTGTTGTGGCCACACTAGGATCACATGGTTCATCACTCCAGGTAGGCTTAGCTTTATTATTAATTATTCATTCCCGTACAGCGTCAGGTTCTGTATATACACAGTTGTGCTACAACTTCAATATTAACTATTACCATAACAATTCAGAGCATGATGCTGCAGTTAACATGGTTTGTTGTTGGCCTTGTTAAGGAGCGCCTCTCGTTACAAAGCAAATTTTATTTTTGCCCAACAAAAATACCTTTACCAAATACCAAAATACCAAAATACCAAAAATGCAACAAAAATATCCGATCCCACGATCGTCGTCGCCCCTAAATCATCACAACAACAAAAATACCTTCTTATAGTGTTTTTGAGGAAGACAAACCCGTCGTTATTGGCGACCCTTCTCTCGTGGTAATTATCCACTTTATTTAAATCACACGCTAATTGTGACTGCCTCAGGGTTCACTAAACTCTTAAGAGTGACTTCGAATGTAGTTTGGCGAGGAATGATTTCTCTACTGTGCCAGATGACCGGAAATTTGGTTCCGGTGTGACCCCGTGCGCACCTCCGTCCAGCTTCTGTGGGAGACTGGCCGCTGCCCCTCGCCCGGGCTCGTCCTCTTCTGAGTTGACCAGAATTTTTTCATGGTAACCGATTACTTTCACTATAAACTATTTTGTTTAAAGTTTGTATTATCGTTGCGAATGCAAATCGTCATGCATGGTCTCAAGTACAATATTAATCAATACAAATTCACGATACATTAGCGCGGGAATCGGTCATGTGAAATGTTTACTTCTGAAAATCCTCATTTTTATGGTCTAACAATTTCATAGTCCACATTTCATATTATTTTCAGTTAGTTTCGACAATAATTTTGTCTTTTTCATTTTAATATGAGAAGTTATTATGAGTTTTGAGGAAATGTTGTTGTTAGATTCATCTACTCTGAACAAAAGTTCCAAGTAGCACTGATATAGAAGCGTCTGCGCGAGTTTTGTTTACGTTTTCCGAAAGAAACAATCTTACGCAATTTTGTATATTGTCAGACTTTCACTGGATTTCCAACAGACGCTTAATCATAAGAAAATTCTGGGTTCAACCTCAACGCTGGCGAACGTTTGATTCCTGCTGGTCAAACTGGTCAAAGATTTGTCATACATTATGTTTACCTGCCGAAAGATAAAGTTGTTTACACGCACATTGGATTAATGCAGATGGTACTATAAGACTTATTTAATTTTCAGGGAAATTTGTATACTACTTTTTAATGCCTGTGGATAAATTTACAAAATCTTCCTTGGTGAGCCCAACTAACATTAGCGTTAATGTTGCACAACAGAGAAACCCATGGGACCCGACCACCCCCACTACCACCACCAGGGACCCCAATGCACCTACCACCACCACAACTACAAGGGACCCCAACGCACCCACAACTACGATGGGTCCCATTGACTGTAACGTACAGGACTACTGGCCCCACCCTGACTGTGATAAGGTGAGCAGTTGAGCACCAGAGGTCTTGATATAGTGTATTATGAAATTATGTGAACATTTCATGTTGATAGATGAAACTGAATTCCCTGCGGTACTTCGGGCCTTGATTTTTACAAAACTTAAAGTCTGGTGAGATAATAACTCTTTCCCGTTAAACAATCAATGACTTGTGTGTTGCATGTTGTCTTGGGCATTAGCAGCTGAAGCATCCCAATAGTAATAAACTAATATTTACCTCTGTATTGCATCATTTAATATAAAAAATTATTTTTATGTTTGATCGTGTATGGTAACAAAAGACATTAGAACAGTGTGTAATATGAGAACCCCGTGTGTGTGTGTTTCAGTATTACTGGTGCTTCGGCGGAGAGCCTCACCTAGAGCAGTGTCCGCCTGGTACATACTGGAGTCAGCCTAACAAGATCTGTGACTGGCCACAGAACGTCGACACCTCTGACTGCAACATTCCTGCCCTAAAGAGAGACCTTCACCCCAAGGCCAACTCCAACATCGCTCCTCCTCAGGTCAAAGGCAAACCCGCTCCTGCTCACCCCAAAGCCGCCAAGCCTGCTGCTCCTCAGCCCAAAGCTAAGCCCGCTGCACCCCACCCCAAGGCCAGCCACGACGCAAAGGCTGAAAAAGCCCCACCTATTGTAAAAAAGTTAAGAAACCAACTACCTTAGCTGGTGACTTATTAATACGAATATGATTTCAATACAAGTTTTATAATACAAGATTTAGTTATACTTCACCATATGATATGTATATAGTCTCTGTAAAACAATATTAATTAAATATAATACCAGTCAGGGATGGAATAAAAATATATTAATACACAGAGCACATTTTATTTTCCTTAATGAAACAGAAGTTTATTGTTGGCATGATTGAAAAATAACATAAATTTGTACAAATAACTCGAGAAGCTTTTCATGCAGGAAAATGAAACATATCCTTGTCATTCAAAGCCCGCCATTTCCCCATCTCGAATTGTTACTTAAGTGAATCAGTTAGCATTATGTCTTTGCTTTTTGCAACTTTGCATTTCATTAAAACTAAGCGAATTAATGAAGTGTTATGGTCTTATACTAGTTAACCGTACACTAGCTCGTGCCACCTCTTGGGTGGCTTAATCTTCATCAATCAACCTCACCAGTTCAAGTATGTTTATTGAGACAAGAAAGAAATACATCCTTAAAAGGACAAAGTAGCTTAGGCTATTTCTACCCCTCCTGCCTCACCAGTGAGGTCTGCCTGTCTCATGTCAGTTGCTTGGTGACGCTTGGAGTGGCTGGACGTGTTGACTGTGGACTCTTGATATATTTCGCTAAGTATTTTTTTCGTATAGATAAATATCTTAGTCCACCTAGTTAATGTTATTTAGGGAATGCATTCTTAGTGTAGCTTAATTGTTTTAAGAGTAATTATTATTATGTATATGTAGCTGTTATTATTAATTAGTGAATTATGTTTGGAATTTGTCGGTCCTGATAATTAGACTCAAGTATATAAATGGTTGGATACGTTTCCTTTCACCTAATGCAGCTGTTCACCTAGTATCCGGGATTTAGGCAACTGTCTATGTTTCTGGATACTTCCTAAGTTTCTGACAATGTTGAACACACCAAACTTTTGAGAATTGCTTAGCAGGAAAGTATATCCTGCCATCACTAGATATTTATGTATTTATCGGGTATGCAAATTACCTGTGAGATGGAGTAATGTCCTTTCTGAATTAAACATTTTCCTTAAAAATGGAGGCAAACAAGGTGCTGTTCATAGTGTAATTTTGTTTGTTGTTTATATTTTTCTATGGTAAAAAAAAGAGTTAAGGGTAAGAGGGTAAGAAAAAAAGAGCCAGTGGGGCTGGCTGACGCATAGGAAGTTCAAAAGCCAATGTTTTCTGTTATGCTGATGATCTAGTTCTATTCCCACCCACCAACGGTGCTATGGAAAATTTAATAGAAAAAATGTAAAATATATAGTAACTGTACGTTCAGTCCTGCAAAATGTGCTATGGTTTCTTTTATCATGCAGGACTCGTTTTAACGAGATCCCAACCTAAAATTAACAGGAAGAGAAATTCCAGTAAAGTCCTCTGAAAAACATCTGGGGCATATTATATCCTCACAGGCCCCACGTGTCAAGTTTTCCTGAAGCCAATGGAGACCTGATGTGTGGTCGAAAATTAAAGTTATTTAAGAGTCAGTGTCTAAGCTTGTATGGATATGAACTATGGGACCTGCAAAATGATGACCTTGGCAAGCTTAATTGTGAATAGGAGGAAATATTCAAGACTGTACCTTGGGTGTCCATCTCGCACTCACTGCCATCTCCTGCTTGGTCTGATGTCCATATTCAAACTTGATGAAATAATTCAGAAACGAATGATATAATTTTGTATGAAAGGAATCAGCCCATCAAATAAACTCAACCAACTCTTTTTCAGGAACTCGCTTGTCACTGGCACACTTATCCAGAAATATAAACTTAATTGTTAGGAAATACAACTTAGAATGAGAGATATATGTATAATGGTGTAGCAGGTCTACAGGATAGGATACCACAGCTCACCAGCAGAGAAAACAGGGAAACCTCCAACTTCAAATTTGTAATTATGAAAGAACTACTTGTCACACAGAGAGAAACTACTGGCAGACATTTTGTAACCAATTGAAGTTAGATTGATGTTAAATGAGCTGTGTGTTTGAAGTGATTTTGAACCGGGAGCCCCAGAATCTGATGATGAAGAATGCTGAGTGTGTGCAAATGTCTACGTCATGGTATGATTAGTTTATATTAGTCATACTTTTCTAATTGTCTCATCATCCTAATTTTGTGATATAAATTGTCTTACCGCTCTAATGGTAAGCCTCACTTTGTCTTTACAATACATCATTTTTCAAATTGTTACAGATTCAGTTTGTGATTCTGATAACTGATAACGACAATGTCTACGCGCTGTGTTGCTATTGTGACTTTATAATTAATGTGCTGTACTTTATGTAAACTTCCCAATTATAAATGTACTGCCGTTTATGAATAAAGTATTTTAGTTTACTTAATTTGTTGTGGGTTACTTACTGAGGAGGATCTGTAGTTTGACCTTAACTTGTAGGCCACAACCCTATCCTCCTGAAATGTAGTACTTATAGTAACTATTTGATCGAAGGAATTAATATGCACTGATGAACCAGTAATTCACTTTTTGTACTTTTAATTTTATATAGTGCGGGAAAACGTAAAGCTTAAAACCAGCCAAAACATTCCAAGACCACGTAAAGTACAATTTATGTACTATATTTGGCCTCAGATAGCGTGTATTAGGCTAAGAGAGAGATTAAGTTAGTCTATATCTATGTTGCAGTTAAAAAAAAATCCTATTTGGCCAAATTCAATATTACAAAACGTCAATTTTGTTTAGTATTCCGTCACTATATATTGATATTTTCGAGCAAATAGTTACTGTAAGTGCTATCATCTTCTGAGGATAGGTTATAGTGGGTGGTACGGTCACCTAGTGGGAATATCGTGTGTGATTCTTGCTGTAAACGGAGATGATAGGCTGCCCAAGAAGAGGCAATACACATCATTCTACATCTCTTCTCACACACATTCCATATTATGTATTGTCAAGTAAATATGACAGGCACACTGCCACGATAGCCCACTAGGGCTCGCACAGTATGCTCAAGATGGCTCTATATACCCCTGGACTCGCACAGTATACTCAAGATGGCTCTATACCCCTGGACTCGCACAGTATGCTCAATATGGCTCTATACCCCTGGACTCACACAGTATGCTCAAGATGGCTCTATACACCCCTGGGCTCGCACGGTATGCTCAAGATGGCTCTATATGCCCCGGGGCCTACACAGTATACTCAAGATGGCTCTATATACCCCTGGGCTCGCACGGTATGCTCAAGATGGCTCTATATACCCCTGGGCTCTCACAATTTGCATAAGATGGCTTTAGAAATTTACCTAAGGGCCCCACTAGTGGCCTCGACGAGGACAGGAGGCCGGCGGCTTGTCGAAGGCTCCCCCCCCACCCACTTCCCCCATTGTTGTTGAGGATCTTTTTCCAACTGGCTTTTGAAAGGAAACAATGTCTTGACATTTACGGCTTCAGTAGGTAGGTTGTTCCATAGGTTTATGGGCGAAATGCATCTCCTGTTTAGTCCTTCATTGTGACTTGTTGAGCTTGAAGCCGTTGTCCCTTGTATGTGTTACATTTAACCTTTTAACAAAAGCTGTCTTGACTAATATCCTACAAGTAGTTCATTATTTTTAAAGGCCTCGGTGAGATATATATCAGCCCTGTTAAGTCTGGTTTGTAGTGTTGTCCTGTGGCCCTCAACTGTTCCTGGCATGAGAGTTGACCTACGTTGATTCATTGTTACATCAGCGTCAGTTCCCCAGATATGACCGAGAAACCAGTGTTTAATTTCTATCACTATGGGATGAGAAACGTTAATAGACTCCACAGACATGTAGGCTCTGCTAGAGTCAACCAGGGTAGATACTGGTGTGGAGACAGGTTGTTGATTTATGAAGCAAATTACCGGGTAATATTATACGTGGGACCACTTCATTGTTTCAATCGTAGGTTAGACATATATATGCATGATTTGGTCGTGTATAAATAGGCGCTGTCTCGTAGGAGCCAATAGTCCTACGGTTTTCTAAGTTTGCATATTCTTGTGATTTTAACTACAATAACAAACGATTGTTGGCTCATCAAGAGCAACTCTTTCATAAAATATTTAATTGCTTCAAGTTCTACATTAAACATACTTGACTCTTGGGGAAAAGCAACGTTAGTAAAAAAAAGGCTTCACTGCCCGTGTCCTTGGCGGACCACTTAAACTGTTCCACTCATGTACTGTAAACACAAATGGTTGACAACACTTCTTGTTTGATCCCAGGAAGATCAGTCTATATAGGGTTCCAGCTTGTCTCTAGTAATGACTTGTTTTATCACCGCAGCAATTTTCAAAACAGAAAACCTATTCAAAATACTCTGGGCGCTTAAGTGACTCCCGAGACCCTAATAACTGCTAAAATTAGGATTTTGAGGCACACTGAAGCACGCCAGGGGCAGCCATTAGAATAATGAAATTCGTGTGCGATGAAGACGATAGAGTGATAGGCCTCGTATGTAGCGAAGATGTAGCCCTTGTTCTTCACAAGGTACCTCAACTAGTTTATATTAAAACTTGACTTTAAATACTTGAACTGCGATGTGTGACAACACTTTCCCAAGAAGGTCTTCATTTTTTCTGATGTTAATGATCAGATATGTTAATCTTTCTTGTTATCGAGCACCAGACAAAAAACAAATTATCGATGAGGTTTGTTATTTGTAATCACAACAGATAGACGATGAAAAACAAGAGAAGTGCGATAATACGGCAGCTGATGAGATGGTTGCTTATATATTGGGGCCGACAGCTTGCTCGGTGGTCTTAGTCTGCTGGCTGCGCGCTGACAGACGTGTGTCCTGGGACTGTGCGCAGGTCCTCCCGCCACACTTACTACATCAATGAGTTTCAAGGTGGGATCAAAGATGTACTTATTTGACGCAATAATACGGCATTCCTCTTTACTGTTCCTTGACACAGGATAATTGTACATACATTTGTAACGTTAACCCCCCCCCCTTGTTTTGTTTGATTGTTGCCGCCGAAGGTGGCTAGTTTATTGTGCACCCCATACTCATCCTGTGAGCGGTAGCGCAAAAGCATTACAGAGGGCACAAAAGGTCTTTATCAGACCTCATCTTAGATTATTACATAAACAATTTCCCCCCCCCCTCTTGTCATCAGTCCTGGCCTTTGCAATAAAAACATTTGTAAAATTAATATTTACTAGGTGGACCTAAATGCATATACTCGGGACACTATAAACTCGGGAGTTTAGTCCTTTTCCTCACTTTTCTACAGGGAGGGAAAGAGGCTAACTATTCTACAAGGCCCCTACTTCACACACCCTCCCCACGCTGTCCACTTCAACCTTTCTCACATCCTACTCCTTTACACACCTACACCCTTCATATTCCTTCACCATCTTCTATACCCTTTCTCCCCCATGCTCCTTAAAATACCCCCAACCCACGATAATTTGTTATTTAAATTTAAAGGCCAAATCCTTTATGCGGCGCTCCAACATCTTCATATATACATAATAATATATACCAAATATGTGTAGGCTCCATAAAAGTAAATATATGGTAAGTTGTACTTTCAATATCGGCCTTGAAAGGACAAGTTACAATAATTGTGTTCGAGTGTGTTTATGTATAAGTGAGTGAAGTCGTACTGTTGTTGTTGTTTTAGATTTAGCTATTCAGAACGAAATGCCCATGTATCACGGACTATAGTAAAGTATAGTAAGTGAAGTCATACGCAAGTGGACGTATTGTGTTAATTTTTCAACCATCAACTACGTTACCGAATAACTAGGCAGCAAACTCGCCTTATACACCTTACCGCCTGACGATTAAATCAGACCTGAACGTTGTGAGGGTTTGCTGCTATAATGAGCTGTCAGTCGCTAGGCGTACAACCCTTTGACGTCTTCCCTAACATCACTCAGATGTTCTTACGCATTCCCCTAACACCACTCTGGTGTGATTACACCTTCCCTAACATAGCTCTGGTATGGTTACAGGCAGCAGTGGTGGGGGTGTTGGCGGTGGTGGCGGCTGTGGGAGTCTACGCAGAGCCTCGCTACGCCAGGCCTGGAGGTAAACTACTTTATATTCAAAATTACCATTTGGTTAACAACAGCTTCCAAATATACGTGCATGCAATTTATATCCACTGCCTAAAATCCTGTGATGGTAGTTAATATACAGGATCGGTAACAACATTTCCCACTTCAGATCATGAGCCACAGGTGTACGGCAGCAGTGCCCAGCCAGAGCGTCTGGCTCGACGGGTCTGTTACTACGAGACGTGGGCCGTCCATCGTCCTGAGGAGGTGCACTATGACATAGAGGACATCCCCGCTGACCTCTGTACTCACCTCATCTACTCCTTCTGTGGGGTTTCCAATGTTACTTGGGAGGTCATGGTCCTGGACCCTGAGGTGAGATGCTAACATCTTTCGTGGTGAAATGACTCGTTATATTAGACAAATCTTGTGTATATCTATATATCTTGTGTTATAAAAGATACGAGTCTCGTCAGATTGTGATGCAGAGATAAGTCTTACTGGGATGAGCGGTTATAATTTAAAGCTTATTGACATGGTATAAAGATGTGAATCTAAGGATTCATTAGGTTCTGCTTTATTCAAACTAACTAAGAGTTCATAACAATTCTAAATAAATTGCTCGAGCTAGAAACACAATAAATTTATATTTGATGTTTACGTCAGAAACAACTTACTTTTATTTTAATAAATAGATTCTAAATACTGAGGGGGGGGGGGGGGGTATTATTGAAGTTATTACCAAGAATTTCATTAGAATAGATTGTATGATGACAGGTCTTTCCTTGAGCGACTCTGCTGAATTATTTTCTTGGTGGACGAGCTAGGCGCCAGAGCTATGACATTCAAACGACCACATTTGCAATAGCTTTGTCTCTTGTGCCTTGACAGCTGGACATCAACGCCAACGGCTACCGTCGCTTCGTAGCTCTCAAGGAGAAGTATCCTGACTTGAAGACGATGATCGCCGTGGGTGGTTGGGCCGAGGGAGGCAAAAAGTACTCACAGATGGTCTCCGTGGACGAGCGCCGACACACCTTCGTCAGGAGCGTTGTCCGTGAGTACTGGTGATGCAGCCCGTCCTGTTGTTGTTTTAGATTCAGCTACTGGGAACAAAAGTTCCAAGTAGTACGGGCCATGGTGAGCCCGTAGTTACGGTGAGCCAGGTGACCCTGTGACTTACCTGACACAGGAGCGGGGCTGTGTGCGCGCAGCCCGTCCTCTCCAGTTGACACCTGTGTTGGGGCAGTTGTATTAAATTTCCCTATCCCAATCTAACCGGGGACCCCACGAATAGAGAGTAACAGCCCATCAATTTTGCGAGCCACTATGTTTTATAGTACAATACATCATATTTAAGCCATTGGGAATTTATCCGTCAAAATATGATGTACAATTCGAGGGGACAGGTTAGGTGATGACCGTGTACTCTGGATAACCTACATTGTCAGTACTCTCGAGGAGCCCTCAATGTTTGGACGGAAAACTTTGTATATAACCAATTAATGTTACTTGCTGTTATAATTAAGGATAAGCAAGAGAAGGTTGGACATATATATGGGTGAGTGTGGGTGGATATAAATAGGTGTTGCCGCGTACAAACCAATAGGTTTCCGCAGTCGCCTTTATTCTTAATTAGTTTTCCATAAACTGACGGCAGTAACAATATCCCCACAGAGCTGCTGACAGACTACGGGTTTGACGGGTTTGACCTTGACTGGGAGTACCCAGGAGCGATGGACCGCGGTGGTGCAATGGCTGATAAGGACAATTACTTAAAATTGGTAAGTGTTTATAGTTTCAAGTGAACATATCCTAATGTACCACCACAAATATTTCATGTTCGATCATTTAAATTTACTGAAACTATTTACAATTTTAGGTTCAAGAGCTTCGAGCTGCATTTGACTCGGTGGGTGCTGGGTGGGACCTGACGGCAGCGGTGCCTATAGCCAAGTTTAGGCTACAGGAGGGCTACCATGTGCCGGAACTGTGCAGGTATGTTGTTGTAGGAAATTCTCTCTGTATTATGCACCCCATACCCGTCCCGTGGGCGGTGCTGGAATGGGTTACAGAGCCATATAATCGGTCGTTTCACTTTTGCCGTAGGTTAACACGTTCCTCGCACTGACATATAATCCTTTTTCGTGTAAATTATGGCAAAAGGTTTTACATAACACCACTGTATCATTCTAAGTGTTATATCCACTGGAATAATGTTTTGGAGTGTACCACATACAGCCTGTTGGACGCCATCCACATGATGACATACGACCTGCGAGGCAACTGGTGTGGGTTCGCCGACGTCCACTCCATGCTGTACATGCGCCCCGGCCTTGACGAATGGTCCTACGAGACACTCAATGATGTAAGTTCAATTTATTATGGCCCACATAATCATCTTGTGGGCAGTGGCGGGAA
Organism: Procambarus clarkii; assembly: GCF_040958095.1. Classification (NCBI taxonomy): domain Eukaryota; kingdom Metazoa; phylum Arthropoda; class Malacostraca; order Decapoda; family Cambaridae; genus Procambarus; species Procambarus clarkii. The sequence goes on along the minus strand of NC_091238.1, from coordinate 7,834,761 downwards.
GGTTAGTCCACGTAACAGGTTAAGGACCTAGAGCTCAATGCTCTAAGCAATTAACTTGCGTCCAATAAATCCTCCCCGGCCAGGATAAGAACCCAGGACAAATCGCTTGCAAAGGGCCGGGCGAGCATTTTAGTACTGTGCCACGGGAGACTGCCCTGGCACAGTGGTTAACTAGTATGTTAACTAATTAACCACTAGTTAGTCTAGTGAACTACTAGACTGGCGTTGTTAACTAGTTATAAACGCTCTTCGTCGACCACTCACATCACTAGTTAGGTTTTGAAGAAAATTTATGCTAATAATTATTATATTCAACACCGGCTAGTTGTCTTCACGGGCACACCCAAGGGTTCGGGAATATCGATAAGGTACGGCTGCTTTCCTCTTGGAAAATTATGTACAACCGCATATCAGTTTCATAACTAACAAAAACACAAACTAATATAGTTTCTAGTTTCTTGACAACGCCAACGTATAAATATAAATATATTGTACCGTAGTGGTAAATATTTATTTACCCAGTAAAAACTTTCAATGTTATAAATTTGGTTTACACAAACATCTACCATAATTCTTTGTTTATGTTTTTCCCAACTTCCTGTTCACAATAGTCTTCCCGACACTACAGAACGATGGGGTCCTGCTGTGGGAGGAATTCGGGTGTTACCGTGACAAACTAGTGCTGGGTACTCCCTTCTACGGGCGCACATACACTCTTGGTAGCCCCGACAACAACGGCCTCCACGCCCCCGTCAAGAAGTGGGAAGGCGGCGGAAAGCCTGGACCATACACCAACGCCACCGGAACCTTGGCGTACTTCGAGGTAATGCCTTTCAGTCGTACGTTTAATGCGCTATGCATAATCTTCTATCAAATATGTTTTGTGATAATTTGAGGTACACTGCTTGAGGATGATCACGTGACTAACGAAGGGTAACTCCTCTCTCAGATCTGCAAGATGATGGTTGACGACGCAGCCTGGGAAGACCGCTATGATGACGTCGGCCTCGTCCCATACACTACGAAAGGTAATCCAACGTCTTCGTTCTGAGTTTTAATTGTTATTTTATTTAATTGTTATTTATTTTAGATTTTCTTAATAGACAACAATGAAATCGAAAGCACTGACAATGAACTTGTGCCATATATCCAATCACTGTCTCACCAAATAGTTTTATATGGTTCTGATAATTAGCTTAGCTTTGAGGAGCCTCAGAGGAAGACTTCTTCAGGGTAACCTCTGGACTCGTGACCACTTTATGCTTTGTTATCAGAGAGAAGCTAGAACCTGCTAAATGAGACCGAAAGATTCGTGAGATTCATAAAGATATCAGAAAATCAGATTGTATATGGTGGCGGAAGTGGGTTAAAGCTAGTGAACCTGTTATTATGCTTTATATAATGTACGAAATATTAATGAGTGTTGCCGGCAGACGACCAGTGGGTTGGCTACGAGGACCCTGACAGCCTCAAGATCAAGATGGACTACATTAAGGACATGCATCTGCTCGGGGCCATGACCTGGGCCATAGACCAGGACGATTACCTGGGCTGGTGCAACAGAGGAAAGAATCCTATGATGACGTAAGATATATTTATATTAGATCCTTTGAATCTCTTCCAACTCTGAAGTCGGACAAAAGCTAAGAATGCAGCCTATCCTCTAAACAAAGGTCAAAAGTCTATTCCGAGGACGGGTTGCGTCAATAACGTAGTCAAAATGCTTGGCCACCTCCCCCTTTTTACAAATAATGTTTGATTTATTGCATTTCACTTCATGACCTTTACATTAGAACCAAAACACTAGACCTAATCTTCCTTACGCCTAATTATATATAAAACTACAATGTATAATATTCATATATATTTTAGTAAATGCCATAGAATAGAACAGCGGAGCATGGACGGGCCCAGCCAGAGGATGGGTTGTACTCTGGAGCGTCCACTTTATGCTATTAGTGATTGGTGAAGATTAAGCTACCCAAGAGGTGGCAGGGGCATGAATAGCTCCCAAGTCGTAGATTTGTTTTGGAAGTGACTGATCTTAGGTCGTAGTGAGGTGAACTGCCCATCATATAGGCAGTACTCAAGAAGGTACAAATAATTCCATTGATTGGGACAGGAAGCTTGTACTAAGGATTATCGAGATTGCCCTTGGATGCAACCCATAACAGTTGCTTTACTCCTAGATATATATTTAATTGCTAGGTGAACAGAGGCATCATGTGAAAGGAAACGTGCTCATCCGTTTCTTTTCTGACAGCCCGGGGATTGAACCCATGTCCCTTGATTGTGAGCCATGGACGTAGAGCACTGTGCTACAGTTCTCCCCGAACTACTGTGTCTACAACAATTTGAAATCTCACGGTAATAATGTTACAATACTAAGTTAATTTTGCAGTACAAAATTTGTTACAATGTGTCATTGGCTTTCTGGACACCAGTCTAACCCCCTCACCCAGCACTAGACCAAGATACGCGCTCTTCCCATGCTCAAATATACAAAATATCAAGAATTAAATTTATTAAGACTGTATGCATTGACTCCTGTAACGATTCATAATCCTAGGTTGCCGGGTTAAGAATATCTAATTACACCAGTTTATAACACTAAGCAATAGTAATTTTCTTATACCAAGACTCGTCTTAAGCAACGATTTAAAATACACGTGGTTGAATCTAAGAAAATAGTCTTTGGGCGGCCATGTTTCATCCCACGGAATAAACATTTCAGCTCAAATTCTCCTGTAGGTCAGAGAGATTAAAATACGAACTAGTGGGGCTTTCTTCCCTTCCAGCCTAATGAAATCGTCAATTTCCAGCCAATAGAGATTCACAATTTCCAGATTATAGAAAGAGGAATTTCACAAAAACACACGATGTAGGAGACGGAGGTTAGGAGCTAGACCTCACTTCCAGCAAGCAAACAAAATGAATACCATGCACTTGCTTAATAAATGGAAGAGGACTGGTGTGTGGTATAGCTGCCGACTTTGGAACAATGGTATCATGTTTGTCTTTTGTTATGTTGCAGAGTAATCTACGAGGGTATGAAGGACTATATCGTGCCAGTCTCTCCTACAACCACTCCCACGACAACGGTGAGTCCTTTAAGTTTAACGTCCAGTAGGAGTCAGGGTAAAACTGGCGCTTTTTTATACGAGAAAAATAAGACATAAGGCGAGTGATTTCAAAGGTATCAGATTCGTCATGGATTTTATCGAGGGACAAACGATTCAGACATATTGGCAAAGATTTCCAATCATCCTTGAAATCAGGATATTCTAGTGGGTCAAGTCAATTATTATCAAACCACATGAGAGGAAATGTCAACACTGGAGAAATGCCCAACAGACCACTGGAACATTGTCTAACACAGCAGTTACAAAGCAAATAGGATTTCAACCAAGATTCAACAGAGCAGTTGTTGCTAAACACATTAGGCATAATCTTACCGAGGCGAACACACGAGTCATAAATACAACGCCAAAGTAAGACAAAAACGAGTAACACTTAGTGGGCCAGCCAGAGGCTTAGGCCCCGCGCAGGAATACCCCTGAAAAAAAAAACTGACCAATAGTTATTCCGCACAATGCAAGTATAGAACATGACGCAAAGTATACAGAGGCAAAATAAAAGTGATTTTCAGTTACAAAAATAAATTTGACATTGTGTATCAGAGAAAAGATCATGTATAAAGCGTAGTTATTTAATCTTTATTAGACCCGCTGTAAGTAGTGCAAGGTGCATATATATCAGAGACAGGAAGGGGCCTGTAATAATGAACATAAAATGTCACGTCAGATAAACTGTAAGCAAATATGAACTTCATACAAGAACATAAGTGAAACCGATCAACATATTTTCTGATGATTCTGCTATAATTTATCCAATAACTGTGGCTATAAAAGGAAAATATTACATTATAGAACTTCAGTGCCTGTCAAACTATATAATTTTTGTTAATCTTGGTTCCTTTATATCTTAAGGGGCAATATCTCTAGCTTCTTTGCATGTTATAAAATCCCTTTTCTCGTATTTCCTCCTTCAGTTTTAATTTTAATTTAAGAGATCTCTGGTACTTATTTTCATGGAATACTAGACTTTAAAAATCTCTTTTCCTACAAATACGGCTAATACAGTGGTCACTTGCCCCCTTGGCATTTCATATTTAATGCTCTCAATGTCAATCTCGCTCTGTGTGAAGACCAATTCTAGCCTCCAGTGTGTGCATATACTAAGTAACACTAAGTAAACATGATAATTGTTGTTCGGCAGAGTCCTTGGTGGACACCACCTACTACCACCACCACCACTAGGGACCCCAGCGCCCCCACCACCACAACCACCACAAGGGACCCCAACGCACCCACAACTACGTTGGGTCCCGTAGACTGTAACGTGCAGGACTACTGGCCTCACCCTGACTGTGATAAGGTGAGTAACAATATTGCATCAGACAAAACGGCAATTCTCAGATACTTGCACTTCTCTTTTTCAATCAGACATGGAGTATTAAGAAATTAAGTCAAATTCACGCTATGTTACGTTCCTTCGGTAATACAATCAAGGCTTCAGGATACCACCATAGATCGCCTGTACTAGCGTGTATGTATATACACGCTAGTATAGCGTGTATATACATACACGCGTATGTATATAGCGTGACAACAAAACTTGCATAATGAAAGATATTTTAAAAAATGTGTAATGCAAGGAACATTTTTTTCAGTATTACTGGTGCTTCGATGGAGTGCCCCACCTAGAGGAGTGTCCGGCCGGTACGTACTGGAGTCAGGCCAACAAGATCTGTGACTGGCCACAGAACGTCGACACCTCTGACTGCAACATTCCTGCCCTAAAGAGAGACCTTCACCCCAAGGCCAACTCCAACATCGCTCCTCCTCAGGTCAAAGGCAAACCCGCTCCTGCTCACCCCAAAGTCAAGCCTGCTGCTCCTCAGCCCAAAGCTAAGCCCGCTCCATCCCACCCCAAGGCCAGCCACGACGCAAAAACTGAAAAGGCCCCACCTATTGTAAAAAGGTTGAGGAACCAGCTACCATAGCTACTATGGCGGAATATTGTGCTTTACTAGAGCAACTTTATATAATAAAAATGTACCTGCATTATGCTAATTCATTTATAAAATTAGTCTTAAAATATAAATGTTAATGTATTGCTGATAACTTTACTTTTCCTATATACTGAAATTTTAACACTAACAATTATACATGCATGTTTTGTTGGTCCTTAACAACTCTTACTCAAAACCATTCGAAAATTGAAGATTGTGGGTTCCGTTATGAATGACAGGGCATAAATGCGGGAAAGGAACATCTTTATGGGAGATGGGACATGCATGAACGACCTCCTTAGCAATCGAGTTCGCGAGTTCATTCAAGATAACACCAATATGACTGGTATGTAGCAAACTTCGATGGTCTTACATCTGCAATAGATGACACACAGTCAGTATTGGATTTTGAAATCCACAATGAGAAAGGAACGTTGACGCCTAAAAAGGAGCTGATGAAGGGCAAGAAGGACACACGTGCATGCAGATTTAGATTAGAAGGTGGAGGCCAAGAGGACTCTGGTAAGGGAAGCTGCACAAGCATCACAATTGTCAGACTCCAGAACACAGACGTCATTATATCATACTTAGGTGGGTTAGACCATATAAAATACACTTATTTACCAGTTTTGAAAGTTCTCCTACACCTGAAACCCAGAGAAGCTAGGTCATACAAACGTAGGTGGCTTTATCTCGTAATATGGGCAAACATCACGGAACAGGGTGACACAATATCAGCATTCTATCAATATATCTTGATAATATTAAATCAATGTGCTATCAGCTTTTGAAGATATCTTCGAGACTGACCACCAACTGACAAGCTCTCATACTAATGGTAGCTAGTCAAAATCTTATTTGTAGCTGATTGAAGTTACTGGTAGTTGGCCAAGGTCATATTCGTATATGGTCAGCCACACTAGCTTGCCAAGACTACTTGTAGTTAGCACAAGGTCACGTCAGCAATAAACAGACAGACTAAGAATGGATAAAATTCCTAAATTGGTCACAGGTAAGTAAATTGTCAAATACTTAAAAGTCTACATTAAAATAACACAAGATACAAGATCTTGTACAAAATACTTGGATACAAAATCTAAGAGGCGCTTAAAATCAGGAAGAGATCAGAAGAACAAAAAACTGATTTGAGAGCTGGGTAAGGGGCAGCAGAATACACAGGTGTAAACTGGGTAAGGGAAGGAGTTAAGGCTTAACTGGTAGTACATAGCTAACGAAGCTAGCCAGGGAAAAAAGGAGACCTTGTAATTCAAGAATTTTCTTTGTTTCTGGATTTGGAACACTATAAATTTTTAGGTAAACAATGGACTGCTCATCAAGCAGTGTTGACATGATTTGTAGCAGGAAAGGTGACAGTCGCCAGTTAGTACACAACTTGACCGTCTACATTGGCAAGATCTGGTTGACTACAAATAGGAAAACAGTAGGCCAGTTAGGGCTGACCTTCGTACGCCGGCCATATTTCTAACTGGTAGAATGTAGAATATTGATGAATGGATAGAAGTACTGTAATTCCGGAACATTAAGGATACTTCCTCCAAAACCCACGGTGGCTTGAAGGCCTTGGCTGTGAGGTGACTTCATCCTGGCAGTCATTTAAAGGGTTCCCCAAAGACGACTTGAACAAGGATAACTGCAGACAAGACTGCTAATGAATGTTTATGATAATTACTGGGTTGTCGTATCTAAACAAGTTGCCACATGATCAGTCTTTTATGTAGCTTTAATTTCGATAATATAGATACCTGAACATTGTAAACATAATTTAACAGATACCAAAATAACAACCCATCCTTCTGTTTAGATAGTACTTTTTGTAACTATGTGCCCATAACTTTTTGTAACTATGTGCCCATAACTTTTTGTAACTATGTGCCCATAACTTTTTGTAACTATGTGCCCATAACTATGTGCACCATAGTACAAACATTGAAAAACTAAGCAATTAGAATTTTGTACTATTCACTTTATAGTCCAAAAAAGGAAGCTAAAAGCAAACTTAAATATTCCTAGGCCTAGAATAGCACACACGTAGTATATTCTCAGGCCTCAGATAGCATGTAGTAGGCCTAGGAAGGTTACTTTAGTTTGTCTTTGCAACAAATGGAAAATCTTTTTCCGGTTTGTGCAAATTCAAAAGAACCTATTTCTACTTTTCTAATTGTGTTGTGCATCGGTATATGTACAATGGTCCTCATTGTTACTATAAGTACTTCCAAAACAGGAGGATGTCCTGAATATAATACCAGCCTTGACTCACATCTCGGAGGTCAACCTAACCCCACCGAACTGAAGAATCCATAGACAGCACAACCATGAAATTACTGTATATTTTCATGGACAATTGCAAAAAAACATTAATCACAGTGTTAAAACACTATTCTGGAGACAGCTTAGATACTAGTAACATTCCTGACACACTAAAAACAGCACAGACTGCACAACTGAAGAACAGTAGATGCAAAAAATTAGACAACTATGATATGTTTTGCATTCTTTGGAAGACATGTAATAAACAGAACAGACTTCATGAAGGCTTTCAACAAATATGACCATGATGTAAAAATTCCTTAAAATGAGCATGAAGCATTAACTGCAAACCTGTATGATGCATCTTTGAAGTCCTAACATACAGAACTTTTTGTAAGAACTTGTAAGCCAACAAAGTGCAATCAGGATCATCAAAATCTCGTTCCCAAAACACTGCACTTGCTCCAGTACTCTCTCTCGCTTTCATATCTCCAACTTCCAAACTGATATAAATCATGTCTTTCAATATGCCACAAAGAACATGTTTAAGAAAATTAAGTCCCAGATCCTACGTGGCAAAATCGAAGAAACTAAAACAAGAGCCACATACATCAAGTAGTCAGATCACACAATAGTGTAGAATGACAATCATGGGCTCAATGTAATGAAATGTCCTTTATTGTTTGGTCCCCTAGTGAACTTGACTCTGGTACAACCAAACCTCTTTTAGACCCTTCCATACTCTACTGGAGCCAGGACCACAATGTGGCCCACTACACAAGGGAAAGTGGACCAGAAATCGGCCACAACACTAGCAAAATCCATGGAAAGCATAAATGCAATAAAGCAAGAAACTACTACTTGAAGGAAATTAGGTAAACAAGGCAATTCATTAAGAGTGCACCCATGGGGGATTAATTCACAAAAGCAGCAGCACTGGCAATGGCAATATTGGTAAAAAAAATTAAGGAATATTTCAAGCCAAAAGTGTGGGGGGGGGATGATTATTTAACATGCATTATGAATATTCAAGAAATAACAATTTATAGATTGAAATGAGCATAAATAGAATGGTTGCTTGTCGTGGAAGGAAGGAAAGGGAAAACTCATTCTATATTTAAATTGTAATGACAATAAGACTACTGTTTAAAAGGTAGAAACATTGCTTAAGTGGGGAAATCATGAAATTTACTCAGGACCAGCAGATATATAGATATCAATACCTATTTCATGTGGTGTGGAGGATTAGCTCAAGAAAACAGGTGAGTATGGTACAGAAAAGGGTTATGATATTAAATAGACATTAAATAAATTGCCTGTCCATTCATTACATCATTTACAATACATTATATAACATCACATTACAGCAGTCATCCATCAATCAAGGGCTGAAAGGCAGGACCCAAGAGGATGATGGCTCATCCTCCACAAATACAACTAGACCAGTACCCACAGCAGCAACTTGCCACATCATAAGACATTCAGAGAAAAAATAAAGGAAGTGTAAAAGAAACAGTACCAAAAACTGGAGCCAACTCAGTCATCTGCAAAATTTGCATTTGGTGGTGCATTATAGCAAAGCTGAAGTGGCAGGTCTTACAAGGGTCAAGCATGGGGCAGGGATGGTGCAGACAGATGAATATAAAATAACCAAGACATCACAAAGTTCTACAAGGACTGATGTGATTAAAGGCTAACTAACAATGTCTTACCTTTGGATGTAGAAGAGGTTTTCCTCTTGTAGCTGGGAGATGGAGGAGCAGAGTGCAGGTGCATGACCAGGATACAAATGTCATGGAAGTAAGCTGTTATAGCAATTCAGGACGGGTACATTGGCACTAGAATGTGAGGCAAGAAGTGATAGCCGAGGTATTGCACGAGCAGTGTCGGCATATGTTAGCGAGGCAAACTTGTTTAAATTTGTCTCACTTCAATGAAATTGTCCTCAAGTTAAGTCGCAGGAGGGATTGTTGTAATATAAAATGGTCAAGGTGTTAGAATAAGTAAAATGAATGCCACAATTTATGCAGTAAGCTAGCCGGCTTGCACAGGTCGATTTAAAGTGGCTGGACTTACCACAGCAGGGAAAAAAAAAAAAGATTCACAAGACTCCAACAAATTGGAATACTAAATGAGAAACATCCAACAAGCATTGTACAGGCATGGAGGTAAAAATTCCATCATAACATTTAACTTCTTCCCAGGAGGAATCACCGAGAATGAGAGGGCTCTACCATAATAAATAATGTCGCTGTCATAGTATCAAGATTGCAAGAACACACTAAAAGGGAATATTCCCTACAAGCCCTGCCTCCAACAGATAGAGAACAATGACATTTTCTCATATTTAAGAGCTCCTTACTTCTGGTAATTGTCATGAAGCCTTATTAAGCCTACTGGTACTGGGATTTAGTAGCACTAACATTCGGACTGAAAGGCAACATTAGTAACTGTGTAATTTGTCAATATACAGCATCAAATCTGCTGTAACAATCATGTAAAAAGTAACTAACGTTCATGAAAAGTTACTTTGCTCTATACAACATACCGGGCTCAATATTAAGGACGCCAACGTCCCCTCCCAACCAAAGTAGTAGTGAAACGAACGTCAGGGCAACAGAGGAGCAGACCAGGCTATTTCCAGAGGGTGGAGCAGAAGCAATCATGTCCATAGAAGTTATCTGGAAGCAATTGTAGCTATAAACAAAATTTATTTCAATCTTGAAACTAGAGGTATTCAATGCAGTGCTGCAAAGTGGAATAAGAATTTTTGGCAGTGTCAAATTTCTTTACATTAAATGACTGAGTTAACCTAGCATGACAATATGCCGGAAAGTTTAAGCTTATTTTTTTTTCAATTTTGACAACAGGATAAATGCAATTGGAAATATGTCTTACAGGACAACTTTTATTACTGGATTGCTACCAACTATACTTTCAACCACAGAAAAAAGATTGAATATATTAGCAGGCAGTAGTCATGAAAGAAATAGGATAAGAGAGCACGCCTGAATGCAAGATTTCGCTGCTTTACCAGTCATTTCATTGGATACAATACCATCACTACGTACCCAGCAAACTCCACGTGTTAGTTTACTAAAAAGATACTAAAGTCAATATTGAAAAGCCAGTAAAGCTACAGTAAAAACAAAAAATCATGTAACACACTGAGGAGTAGTGTTATTTTGGAAAACAACCAACAATTAGTACAATAAGGGGAGCATCGGTTAAGGTCCACTGCACAACCCGCAAACACTTCCTCGTGCATGAGAGGAACAGATTTTCCAGTCAAGATGTGTGCCCCTGGTTGGCCACACACTAGTCTCAGTGCAAATGAATGTGAGGCATACATATAATAAGGACTTTTCCTAAAGTTCCTATTAAAGTGGCAGGAGGACAAGTAAGTATGTATCAAAAGCAGGCATGAAGCCGGGAAGACTATGTAGCACCATCAAATGTGCGGAATAATCAGAGGGCGCTAAATATCACTAAGGATGTCAATATGAGAACAAAAATGCATAAGACGAACGATATCAAAAGCATCCAATTCACCAAGAATTTTATCGAGGGACATCCACAGAGATAGGTCATAAAGATAGTGCTGTACAGTAAAGTATCTACAGTAATAATCTAGTGTATTAAGTTAATACACAAAGTATCAACATTGTATCTACACCTGAAAAAGTTCATCAATTCACTCTTCAACAGTTGCAGACTGCATTATTAATGACAAGATAGAAATCAGAATAATGACTTGGTTTTTGAGAGATGGGATAGTTACAACGTGCCTCTTTAGTGGCAGAGTCTACAAGGTCATTAGAGGCAACACTAATATGACCAGGAACCCTGCACAAACAGACCATCTCAATTCTACTAAATATGAAATTAACTTAAAAAATACCTAGGTACAAATTTCCTTGGCAAGAGTTGCAGGCGGCTGGGCTAGACTAGCTGTGCCAGTGGTCCATGCAGTCTCATACTTTGGCAATGCTGGTTGTTTTCTGCTACTTGGTTTGCTCTACCTGCCAAATGTTCTATTTGTATTTTCATATTTTCTACTTTTAACTTCCTTGCTTGTACATAAAGTACTTGCTGCAGTTCAAGCATGTGGCAACACCTCCACTTTTAATAAAAACTCAGAAAGTTTAATCAGTTATTTTCCAAGTGTTTCTGATGTTTTAAAGTACCAAACCATTTGAAATGGAGAAGATTTTACATGTGGTTACCTCATCAAGGATGAAGATTTCCCAAACAAAATGAGTGAAGAACTTGTTTATCTTTAACAAGTAATGAGTAGCAGCCGAGCCATTCTTTTCCACTATTCCTGTTAAGGACTTCGGCATCAGAGGAGCCAATTACCACCTCAGGATGAAATCTAAATATTTAAGCATCGCAGACAACCTCCACCAATTTCGTAACCAACGAATATCAGCATTAACTCCAAAGACTGTCATTAGGACTTTTAGACAATTTATTAAAGGTGTACAATTTCAAAGTGAAAATATAAACAGTCAAAATATGACCAGTAGTTTGTTATCAATGTTGATTCCCTTAAAGGAGCACACACAAGTGTCACAAGTTTGTCTGAAAATGAAATATAAATTTAAAATTTTCTTGTTTCTTTGTGACCTGTACTGCACTACCATTAAAAAAAAAGGGAAGAAAAAAAAAAGGTAAAAGGGTACAAAGTAGAAATTGCCAGCTAGTTACACTGTAAACCTGGATACAAAAGTCTGCGTGTACACCACCAGGATCCTCTCACAAACCGTCAACATTTTTCTGTATTGACCAACTTGCGATTTAAAGATGCCATGATGTGCAAAATGAACCGTCCTTTCTGGTCTTAATTTTATTTTCCTTGTACTGTACCAGTCTCTTTCTTGACTCTGCTTTTCAAGCATTTTCTTGTGCACAAATGGTCACCAGGTTTGACTAGTGTCCCATATATAGGCACTAAATACCCAGATGTGAGTTGCACTTTCTTTCCTACGTTACCAAGTGGTCACACTTTTAGCTCTTAAGTCGTGCCTATGCATATATATTTTTTTTTTCCTTTTACAGACAATGCATCATTTCCACACAACTCCCCTTTTCTACACAAAAATACTGAGAAAAGTAAAACAAAGTTCCATATATATAAAAGTTATATGTGACTGAGAATGAAAATATTTCAACTTCATACAGAGCATTGCAAATTCATTTTACAATTACACCATGACTTTGTTTCCAATGCAAACAGGTTACAGAAGCACATGTAAAACTATATCTTATCCAGTTAGAACTTAATGCAAGATTGCTGAACCACTAACTTACTGTAAAAATGCACATTGTTAATCTACTTCAAAATTTTCAATGGATCCAAAAGCCTATAAACCATTCTCGTGTCCTGGAGCAGATTCCTTGCCCTTATACATCATGTGCTCACTGATTATTATCCTCTACATACAACCCTACATTTCTCAATTCCAGCCTTGTTAACAAGAGAATGGTTCAAGCCTGCGGTGAGAAAAGTTCCACAGCTGACATAACTTACCCATTACAGCCCTGTATCACCTAAAACACCAACTTTTGGTTCTGCTTACTTACTGTTCATTACTTTATAATACTTGGCAGTCTTTGCTTGTCTGCACTAAAACACTTTTAAAATGTTCCTAATTATCGAGTATAAAACAATTATATATATTTTTAGGTACAGGTTGTGCATTCAGGGGCAGGGGAAGTTTCTTGCTATTGTCTACTTTCTTTAATTAATCAATAATTTTCAAATCATGTACAATAAGGCTGTAAAACTTTTCATCATGACCACATTTTTCAAATAAATCAACAATACGCTCAATGTTCAGTGAAACCCGACTTAGTTAACATAGATTCCCAAGTGCTACTCACTACACATTATTTTCCAAAACTTTTACAACAGATAAACCATTAAAATCCTATCAGTCTTTAATTTTCAGGTATGTTATACAGGTCCTCTTCTCTTTCTCAGCATCATTTAGCTGTTGCAAGTAACCCCACTTGCAATGTTTTTTAGTAGTGGGCATCAACTGGGCTCCGACGTCCTCCATAAGATGAACTAGACAAAGAAGAGATAAAACTATGTCAACAACAATTAACGCAAGAACTTTCCTGAAAATGAAAAATTTTCAACTATGTAAATTAGTCAAGTACCATAACCAGTTTCAACAAAATACACTTTCCCATTTTCATAGCAAGTTTCCCTCGTTCATATTAAGAAACCGCCGTACATTTGGTGAATTGCTTCAAACACATTTCTGAGAATTACAATTACAACTGCTATTTCATGCCTACACTGACATTTGCTATGTTATATTCACTTGTAACACTTGTTTTCAAGTCAAGCAGTTTTCCAGTCACAAAATACTTGCCATATTTGTTATCAATTCAAGTTGATATTTGAACGATGCCATACATCATTCTACCTGGAGTATTCCTTGCGAGAGTAAGCCCGGTCTGGGCTATAGCCACGTGAGTCACGAGAGCGTGAGGTTCGGATGACCTCCCTGGATGAGGGAGGAGGAGAGGAGGCAGGGTAGTAGCGAGAAGAGCTGCCATACCCACCACCAATTGGCGACCGCGACCTGTAACCACGCTATTTATGTAACCGCAATACTGAAACTCCGCTTGTTTGTTTAGCGGACACTTCTCAGCTCTTAAATCACTGTTGTCTTCTCACAAACAAAAATAAACAAGAAATAAAACGTTTTATCAGGCAACCCAAGAAGCTAACACAAGTAGGCAAGGAGTCCATAAAGATGACTTTTTAGATGGATATATTGCTGAAGCTGGCACACAATCTTTGTGTTTGGAAAATTGACTCATCTGCCCACTTTTCTAGAGCGTTTTCAGCAGCTGGTTGGCTAACTTGTGCATTATCAAAGGCAGTACATCTTCTTCCCCCTTTGTTAAAAATTTTCTTTAGTACTTGTCAAATGAAGCCTGTATTGAGGTGTACGGTGCACAGTGAATAATTTCTTCCAACACTGGAACAAATATACAGAGTACCATTTTCCATACTAGCTTTTTTTCAGAATATTTCTTCAATCTATTTTTCACAGCTTTCTGATCTTGCTATTTTCAATAAGTGAAGCCACTTACAATTTTATTTGAATCACAAACTTAATAAATTATTCTATGCCTTATTTTGTACCAACTTAGAATTCCTTGTTTCAAATTCCTGATATTTCATTTACTGTATAAAATATGTGCATCCTTCCTTTCTACCTCCATTCCCAGTTGCAAATCTTCACTACTTCCTTTGCCATTTTCTCACTTCCTGTCAACAATGTTCATTGATAGCTGCACAACATATCACTGACTTCCTTTCCTTCACAGATTAGTTTGATCAGAGCAAAACTAAACTACATGTACTTCCAGAAAAATTTTCCAAATACAGAATACTTCTACGCCTTTCTTGGAGCTCTAAAAATGTCTCCACTATCTATGTTGCTTTTTTTCTTTACAATTTTTTTTTCAACTAATTAGGCTTGACTGCTTTCTCTACACAAAGAAGTGTTCTCAAACTTTCAATATTCCTCAAGTTAACATTTCAATATTCATTTGTATCCATCCATATCTTGCAAACCATACAAGTTTCAACTAATCCCTGCAGTAAAATTTTGTCTATCGCAAAGATCTACTTCACTCGGGCCATGTTATTCTTTCCAGTCAGCATTTTCAAATCTTCTATAATAAAAAAATAAAGGAAAATAAAAAAATGCACTTGACAATCAATATCTTTGCAAACTGATTCATCGGCTATTCACACAAATTATGAAACTGGTTTCTGATAAGCAATTATCCGACAATATAACAAGACACATTATTGACAACATAAGAATTGCTTCACATACCCTAAATTCTATACTATTTGGAATAGCTTATTAATTGCTAATTGCCATTATCTTACTGTAAACTGCCATAAAAGCCAACACCAATTTCTCATATCGTCTGCCTCTCAACTTTTTAATACTGTATGCATTCTAACTGCCACCTTTAAAATTGAACCGTTTTCTTTAGTTTAAAAAGTAAAAATTAAAATCATTTAATTACTCCATTCAAGAGATATTTTCTATATATTTAACTTATCAAACTTTTAAAGGCACATTATAGAAACTTTTCTGGGCACCAGTTACTAATTTCCTTATTCCTTACTTCCTTTCCTTGTCAACTTGTTGGGTTGCTCTTAAAAGCATGCAAACTAAATAAGGCACAAGAAACACAATATCAAACAAGAAAACTTCCAAAGAAAAATTGTCTTAGAACACGAGTGTCAAGCTAGACACGAGATGTACGTCACTCCAATCTTAAGACATCCAATCCTCAACTGCAAATTTTTCTGAAAGGTAATTTCATCTTAAACCTGCTTTCTTTCTGGTTTCTCTTTGATCTCTTTCCCTGTAATTGAGGAGTATTTAAAACATAAGATTGGAAATATTGGCGAAGAATCTGAAAGAGAAATTTTCATCATCATGAGTATTTAGCAGGAAGTTTTCTATTGCTACATTATTGGTTACGATCCAGGAACTGACATATGATCAGTTTCTATTAAGATGATTTTATAGCTTACTTTTTTCATCTTTATCTGATTTTGAAAATCCTAAATTGTTGATCTACTCACGCAACCATTATCTTACTTGTTTTCATTAATTTTAAAAAGTGCTTTTATCAGTTACTGGCCTTGAATACATCGACAGACTCTGCAGTAGCCAATGCAGATAGTACTGTCTGTCATTTATCTATTAAGTTTACTAGTGACTCGGTGTTTGGCCAACATCATCAAGTGACAGCTCCTGGAGTGGCGAGAGCAGGGTACCTGGTGCGCTGGTAGCCCGGAGAGGCAGAACGATATCGATCAGGTGAATGGCTGACTGGTGAACGGCTGCGCTGGTACTCCTCCCGACGCGACCCGCTGTAGTTCACATACTTGTCATACTTGTCATCTGAATAGTGGGACTTGTACTTGTCACCAGAGGGGTAGCGAGAGTAGCCGTTCTCAGCTGGCTTGTCATACGACTTTTCATACTTGTCATAACTGTAGTTGTCGTAGTTGCTGGAGCCTCCACCATAGCCTCCACGTGAGAACCCTCTGGAGTAGCTGCCACCACGTGAATAGCCACCTCCACGGTTATAGTTGCCACGTGAGAAACCTCCACCACCTCTGGAGTATCCTCCTCCACCACGTGAATAACCTCCACGACTATTGTAGCCACCACCCCTATCAGAACCCCTGTACCCTCCTCTGGAGAATCCACCCCTATATCCCCCACTTCCCCTTGGATAGTAGCCCTGGCCGCCGCTGCTGTAGCTGCTGGAGTAATAGCCCCCACCCCCTCTACCCCCTCTGTCATAGCCACCTCGACCAAAGCCACGGCCACGACCACGGGCTACCCCTCCTCTTGTAACTCGGGCTGATACCCGAGACCCCATAAAATCGGCTCCGTCCATCTGGTTAGCTGCATATTCAGCATCACGGGCATCAAAGTATTCCACAAAGCCAGAACCAGGTGGATCGTAGATAAGGTACACTTTTGCTATCTTGCCAAAACGAGAAAATGTTTTATCCACTTGGTCCTTGCGAATGTCTTTTGGAAGGCTTTCCAAAAACACTCTTGTGTTATGGCTTTTACTGAAAAAGAAAAAAAGAAACATTATTAATTCAGAGAGACAGAAAGAGGGAAGAGGAGGGGGAAGAATAAAAAAGGAGATGGAGTCAAAGGGTGAGAGAAGAAATATGGAATGGGACTGTATGTCAAGCAAAGATGAGAGAGGACGGGGGAGTATGGGGAGACGAGAAGATGAAGGGTATAGTGTGTGGGACGGGGTTGAGGGGGGGTATAGGGAGGGGTGGTGGAGGAGGATATAGGGAGGGGTGGTGGAGGATACCTGCTTGATGGGGTTCTGGGAGTTCTTCTACTTCCCAAGCCCATCCCCAGGGCCAGGCTCGAGGGAGGAAGATATAGGGAGGGGTGGAGGAGGAAGATACAGGGAGGGATGGAGAGGGAGGTATAGGGAGGGGTGGAAGGGGGTATAGGGAGAGGTATAGGGAGAGGTAGAGGGAGGTATAGGGAGGTATAGTGAGGGGTGGAGTGGGAATAGGGAGGGCCTCTGGGTACAAGGTCCCTGGGGCCCCTGGTATATGGGCCCCCAGGGATGTTGAGCCCTCAAATCATGGTAAAGGGTGGAGGGTTAATGGGGGGGGGGAGGGTCAATGATGGGGAAGGATGATAGGGTAGTGGGGAGGGAAGGGGAAAGAATATAGTGAGAGAGGAAGGTAGGGAAGAATATAGACAGAGAAAGGGAAAGGAATATAGAAAGGGAAAGGGGTATAGGGAGGGAGGAAAGGAGGTATATACGAAGGGAATGGAGGAAAAACAGAAAGGTTGGGACATAAGAAAGGGGAAGAAGAGAGAGGAAGAGAAACAAGTAGACGAGAGAAAAGAGCAACAGATCATATAAAGAAATGAAAAATACATTCATAAACATATTCCAATGCTAACTAAATGATGTACAACACAAATATTGAACAATTTGAAACAAATATAAAGACACAAAGTTAACTACAATATTGATATCTATTCTCACACTTCAGTCAACACTTCCCTTTTCTCCTGGACACACAATTGTCAACACCATGCACACATCCATCTTCCACGTGTTGCTTTACCAGCTATACGCGACAGGTGGTGGTGGCGTGTCCTGCATCAGTGTGGGAGGAAGGGGGGTGGTGGCCTGCATCAGTGTGGGAGGAAGGGGGGTGGTGTCCTGCATCAGTGTGGGAGGAAGGGGGTGGTGTCCTGCATCAGTGTGGGAGGAAGGGGGGTGGTGGCCTGCATCAGTAATTACCTAAGTGTAATTACCTAAGTGTAGTTACAGGATGAGAGCTACGCTCGTGGTGTCCCGTCTTCCCAGCACTCTTTGTCATATAACGCTTTGAAACTACTGACGGTCTTGGCCTCCACCACCTTCTCACTTAACTTGTTCCAACCGTCTACCACTCTATTTGCGAAGGTGAATTTTCTTATATTTCTTCGGCATCTGTGTTTAGCTAGTTTAAATCTATGACCTCTTGTTCTTGAAATTCCAGGTCTCAGGAAGTCTTCCCTGTCGATTTTATCAATTCCTGTAACTATTTTGTATGTAGTGATCATATCACCTCTTTTTCTTCTGTCTTCTAGTTTTGGCATATTTAATGCTTCTAACCTCTCCTCGTAGCTCTTGCCCTTCAGTTCTGGGAGCCACTTAGTAGCATGTCTTTGCACCTTTTCCAGTTTGTTGATGTGCTTCTTAAGATATGGGCACCACACAACAGCTGCATATTCTAGCTTTGGCCTAACAAAAGTCATGAACAATTTCTTTAGTATATCGCCATCCATGTATTTAAATGCAATTCTGAAGTTAGAAAGCATAGCATAGGCTCCTTGCACAATATTCTTTATGTGGTCCTCAGGTGATAGTTTTCTATCTAGAACCACTCCTAGATCTCTTTCTTTATCAGAATTCTTTAAAGATTTCTCACATAATATATAGGTTGTGTGGGGTCTATGTTCTCCTATTCCACATTCCATAACATGACATTTATTAACATTAAATTCCATTTGCCAAGTGGTGCTCCATATACTTATTTTGTCCAGGTCTTCTTGAAGGGCATGACAGTCATCTAAATTTCTTATCCTTCCTATTATCTTAGCATCATCAGCAAACATGTTCATATAATTCTGTATACCAACTGGTAGATCATTTATGTACACAATAAACATCACTGGTGCAAGAACTGAACCCTGTGGTACTCCACTTGTGACATTTCTCCATTCTGATACATTGCCTCTGATTACTGCCCTCATTTTTCTATCAGTCAGAAAATTTTTCATCCATGATAGAAGCTTACCTGTCACCCCTCCAATATTTTCCAGTTTCCAGAACAACCTCTTATGTGGAACTCTGTCGAAAGCCTTTTTTAGGTCCAGATAGATGCAGTCAACCCAACCATCTCTTTCCTGTAAGATCTCTGTGGCTCGATCATAGAAACTGAGTAAATTCGATACACAGGATCTTCCAGATCGAAAACCATACTGTCTGTCTGATATTATATCATTTCTCTCTAGGTGTTCTACCCATTTAGTTTTGATTAGTTTTTCCAATACTTTCACTATTACACTTGTCAATGATACAGGTCTATAATTGAGGGGGTCTTCCCTGCTGCCACTTTTGTAGATTGGAACTATGTTAGCCTGTGGGAGTGTGATCAGTGTGGGAGGAAGGGGGTGGTGGCCTGCATCAGTGTGGGAGGAAGGGGGTGGTGGCCTGCATCAGTGTGGGAGGAAGGGGGGTGGTGTCCTGCATCAGTGTGGGAGGAAGGGGGTGGTGTCCTGCATCAGTGTGGGAGGAAGGGGGTGGTGGCCTGCATCAGTGTGGGAGGAAGGGGGGTGGTGGCCTGCATCAGTGTGGGAGGAAGGGGGTGGTGTCCTGCATCAGTGTGGGAGGAAGGGGGGTGGTGGATTACAACTCATGTGAAACACAGCTTGGGCTATCTGCTAGGTATTGGCAAGGATAATATATTCACTACAGTATACATTAATTTTCTCTCACTTATACTGCTTGTTGGTTCGAAACGAATTTTGAAATTGTTTACCTTAAATTTGCTCCAGGAGGCCCATACTGTATTTGTGAACGAAAACCAGAAAAATTTGTCCGAAATTGTTTGGTTTGTGGTCCGAAAGACAATAAACCACAGAATTTAGTTTTAAATATGCTCAATGGCTTTTTCAAGAACCCTGATTATCTGAATCAGGGTTCCGCTGTACATTAACCTTCCATTTATCAAGGTTAAGTGGGTTATACAGTATACAGCACTTATCCTTACTGGCATTACTGTATTCTAGTTTATATCTAAATAGTTTGTGAGGCCATTTTCATTCAAATGTTTACACTACATTTTCAATTACCGATACTGCCCCCCCCCCCCCCACCAATCCCAGTCTAATCTATCAGTGAAATAATTTGTATCACTATTTTGTTCTGTATTTTTTCAACTCCACACTGCATTCAGGTATTTCCCAATTTCTGGAATCGGGGACAACAATGGATAACAAGACAATGCATTCATTACAAATTTAATGTCAAAGCTCATTTTTCAGCTTAATGACATCAAAAAACAAATTGCAGTTTCTTGTATTCAATAAATCCCAGAATCATTTATCAGAGGCCACTGCATCCATTAAACCATTAGACCGCAGTTTTTGTCAATTGTTGATTCAAAGGGTAATGCAGTTATCATATGAAGATTTAACAAAATTTGACTGGGTTTTACTTGTACTGTATGCTAATATGGATAAAATAGGTGTATGTGAATGTAACACAGTTTAGCTTGACCCCAGAAAAAATTCTGCTACCATTTCATGGTACAAATGCAGTTACTGTTATGAATGTTACAAGGGGAATGTGGTTGTAATATAATAATTTAAACAATTATTGCCTGAATTTTACATGTATGATGCAAATATGGATATAAAAGCTTTCTGTGAGTGTAAATAAAAGAAAAGTAGGTGATATAACAATCAGTGAAATACTGGAGAATAAAACTAGAACCATCAGCATAGTTGAGCACCAAGTGTTGACAAGTGCCAGACGCAACCTTATAGAGCGCCTCCACCCAAAAAAATGATAAATACAGTATTTGTAAATACATACAATAAATTGTCTAAATGGTAATAGAAATGAATTTTGTTTTGTTTTTCTACAAAGTGATAGGGACTGGAAAGTATTATGAACCCCATGTAGCCTAGTGAGTTATTCTACACACCTGACAATGTAGGAGTCAAGGGAAGGAATTAAATTAGGCAAAACATCAGTAAATTAAGACTGAAGAGATAAAAGCAGAGGGCAAACATGTTGTGGAAATAAAGAAAGTTGTCGACATTATGGAGGTTGTAAAGAGTCACTTGAGTTGCGAAAGTAGTCTAGGATAGACGTACGTCGGTGCCTCCTGGGAAGATAATTATAGTTATCGGTTAAGAGCGAGTGAAAGCTACATGCACAACGTGTGAGGAAGCTGCCGAGAACAACGTACAATGTTTGTCAGTGATCGTGAATGATATTGGGGGGCGTCCCTACTGTGAGATATCCTTTGAGTCGATAGAATTGAGCAGGCGTGCCTATGTGGAACCTGCCAGGCGACTTCAACCACACCAAGTCGGGACTGGGAGAAGCATTTAGTGGCAGTCCAAGTGAGATAGGTGGACGACATGCAGTAACGCCATTTTGGAGCCCCAGTGGACAGGCTTCGTCGTCGTTATTGCTTGTTATTGTTTATCATTGTTTGATAACAATATCATTATTGTTTGTTATATTGTTATCATACTGCTTGTTGTTGTTTGTGTGCCCAGTGATCGTAGAGAACATTTGTGGATATAGGTTAGAGTTTATGAAAATGGTGAGAAGATATACGAGTTTGAGGTGATGGGACATTGTGTAGGCAAGATCAACATGCTAGCTTGCCGGAAGTCAATGAATGATTGATGAGGCAGAGCTTCTGGTGCCCCGTCGGAGGAAGACTTCAAGTGTGGACTTGTCCAGCATGGGGAAGTACCCACCACGGAATGACCGGCACAAGTGGGATGTCGGATGGCGAGATTTAATGTTTATATATATATTTGTTATTTATGTTTTGATAGAATATTTTATTATGGCATGGTAATGGAATTATAGGCTTGTGTTTGGGAAGTTCATATCTGAGCTTCATGTCTGGTGAAGATTATATGGTGAAACTCCATGTGTGTAGTGGAACTTCACTGGTAGAGTGGATCTTCAGTATTACAGTGGAATTTCAAGTGTAGTAGAACTATACGTTTTTTGGTGAAGCCATGGAGAGGAACTTCACATGTACAGCGTGGGACTTCAAGTAGCAGCAAATATTGAAGGGACTGCAGGAGTACCTATCTGACTTGACACATTGACAGATGGTCTTAGTGGTAGGCCCTCAGGACATAATATAGAGAATATATGGACAACATTGTTGTTTGAGGGAGTGCATGAATTCATGTTATGAATGATGCAGTACAAGGTGAGAAAGTTTATACTTTTTTGTCTGAGATAATTTATGTGCAAGTCCAGAATGAGAGAGAGGGGCAATAGGCTGTTGACCAGGATTTGAAGCAGCATCCTCGTGTACTGTTTTGTTGGAGCACAGCTATTATATAAGAGTGGTGTCAGTTTGTAGGACCTGATGATGATATATTGTTTCTTTATTCTTAGTTTTGTTCCGTAATAAATGTTTGTACGTAGACAACTTGCCTTTGCACCTGCCCTGGTGAGGAATTCCTAGAAAGAGAGAGAGAAACGGTTGCAGTTTGATCGACAGCAAATATAATACTTATATAGGGGAATTGTAAGATCATCCCGGCTAAAGAGTGAGTGGGTAAGTATCGGTGGCTCAGTGGGGTGTGTATTTATGACAAATAGGCCAGATCTGAGCCAATTCCCCATAAAAAAGGTGACATTGAGCCCCTCCTCCATACATAAGATGTTTACAGGGTGAGCCTCCAAGGTGTACTCCCTTGTCCATTGATAGATTACAAGCAGCAGTAAGTATCAAGAGTTATTATATTATTTTATCAGGAGGAGGGGGTCCGATTGAAAGATAGAAAATCCCGACCCCGATAAAAGGTAGTGAAATGGTACATAAAAACAAAGCAACAAAATCATTAAAGAGGTAGTGTAAAGGACAAAGGGAGGGGGAAATTTTCCTGAAAATTTTATATACCAACACAATGGAGTGAAATAAAAAAAAATACTGAAGCAAAAAGATATAATTCAGCTTAAGGTCCCAGATATGGTCTCACTAACAGACAAAACGTGGAGAAAATATTTTAAACAAGGTCGTATTCCCAAGGGGCTACTCAGTTTGGAGACTTGACAGGGAAACTAGGAGGGGGAGTGGCTGTGCTGGTGAAAGAACTGAAGGCAAGTGTGTTAATAATCGAAAACTCTCGAGAAGTTGACAAGGCATTGCAGGTTTGGAATCAGAATGATAAACTAATAAAAACTGATAACTGTAAATGCCTACAGCCCACCAGCAAGCAACACATGGACAAAGGAACTAAATGATAACCGAGAGGTCCTCATAATGGTCATACGAGAGATTATAGTAAAAGCAGATAAAAGATAAATCACAATAGTGGGTTCTAGGGCACTTTAAATTGAAAGCAATAGACTAGAAGGCCTACCAAGCAAGAACAGAGGACATTTGGACAGGCAGATTTGTAAACCTCATTCTGAACACATTCATGTACAGTATCAACACATCAAGCATGCCACAACTTCAATTCTACAAAATTCTAACTTCAGAATTACTTTTAAATACATGGATGGTGAAATACCGAAGAAATTGTTCACGACTTTTGTTAAAACCAAAGCTGGAATATGCAGTGGTTGTACGGTGCTCGTATCATAAGGAGCACATCAACAAACTGGATAAGGTGCAAAGACATGCAACTAAGTGGTGCCCAGAACTGAAGAACAAGAGCTACGAGGAGAGGTTAGAGGCATTAAATATGCCAAAACTTGAAGATAAAAGAAAA
The DNA here is from genome assembly GCF_040958095.1 of Procambarus clarkii. Lineage (NCBI taxonomy): Eukaryota > Metazoa > Arthropoda > Malacostraca > Decapoda > Cambaridae > Procambarus > Procambarus clarkii. The sequence goes on along the minus strand of NC_091238.1, from coordinate 7,810,824 downwards.
AAGAGTCAATATGATCACTACGTACAAAATAGTAACGAGAATCAATAAAATTGATAGGGAAGAATTTCCGAGAACTGGAACTTCAAGAGCAAGAGGTCACAGATTTAAACTAACTAAACAAAGCTGCCATAGAACAACCCGTTCTCGCAAATTTAATAAGTCAATATTGACTTATTAGTTGCGTGCATAGGCGACATACTAAACATAATAGTTTCCCTTGAAAAGCTTCATAGAAAACACCGACCTTACCTAACCTACTTAGTATGTTAAAATAAGCATCTGATAGCTTCGTAATTACAATTGTTACTTAACCTATTATAGGTATAGGTTAGGTAATAATTGTAATTACGAAGCAATAAGATGCTTATCTTAACATACTAAGTAGGTTAGGTAAGGTCGGTGTTTTCTATGAAGTTTTTCGAGGGAAACTATTATGTTAAGTATGTCACCTATGCACATATTTAATAAGTCAATATTGACTTATTACATTTGCGAGAACGGGTTGCATAGAAATATGAGAAAATTCACTTTCGCAAAGATTGATTGACGGTTGGAACAAGTTAAGTGAGTGGAGGCCAAAACAGTCGGAAATTTCAAAGTGTTACTGTATATGACAATGCTGGGAAGATGAGACACCACAAGCATAGCTCTCATCCTGAAACTATACTTAGGTAATTACAAGAACGACGGAAGGGGATGTTCCATCAGTATTGGATTTAATATTCACCAGGAAAGAAGAGATATTTGACATCCAGTACCTTCCTTCCTTGGGAAAGAGTGATCATGTCCTGTTGGATCCTAAGTATTCTTTGTGATATAATCTAGAAGAGAATGGGGACATTACAAGTTGATAAACTCAATTGCAACAATACTATGGGGAATGAAATTTCTTTACTGAATTTAATTGGCGAGTCTTCTTGTTAGGCAAGGAAATAAATGAGATGAATGCCAAATTTTGTGAAACAGTATATGAACACACACACATACATTCATATCAAAACAGAGATGCAGAACCAAAAAACAGGATTGTTTTAACATAAATTGAGAGGGCCCGAGAGGAAAAAGACAAGAATATGGGGTCAATATAGGAAGAGGCCTAACCCTAAAATATACCAGCACCACAAGAAAGAAATATACACAGCAGTGAGGAAGAAAGGAATTTTGATAAGGAAGAAGTGAACAAATGCAAAATAGATCCAGGCCTCTTCTATAAATGATAATTGTAGCAAACATTAAAGCAAACTACATGTAAGGGATAAAATCCAAAGAACCGAGAATGCAAAAGAAATGTATGAAACGCTAAATTAACAGTTCCAAAGTGTGTTTGTACACAATGAGGATTTCAGAGAGCTGGACCCAATACCAATTCCAGAGCACACCACAGAATACTCAGAGGTATCTCAAGACAAAGTGGAAAAATTACTCAAGGGGCTAGGAAGAAATAAAGCAGTTGGACCTGATGGAGTTTCACCTTGGGTGCTGCAAAAATTTGTAACCGAGCTGAACATTTCACTCCAGTTAATATTCCAAACATCTTTGTGCATAGGAATCTTAGTAGATACTGTATATGAAAAAAGACAAACATAGTTTCAAGCTATAAAAATGGAAGCTGAGTAAAATCTATAAAATGGTAAAATATAAAATGGTATATTAAAAATATACCAATACATGTATATAAAATATAAAAAATACCAAAATATAAAATATATATAAAAATCTATAATAATGGTAGCTACCTTTAAATTACAGACCTGTACTGTATATACAGCGTGGTGGTCAAACACTAGAAAAAAATAGTTAAAACCAAATGGGTAGAACACCTGGAGAGTAAAGCCGTAAGGACCGCCAGTATGCTTTTCGTACAGTAAGATCTTATGTAACAAATCTATCTAGCTCTTATGACAGAGCCACAGAGATTCTAGAGAGATTCCATCTCTTCTACAGGAGAGATGGTTGGGTTGACTGTCTATGTGGACCTAAAAAAGGCTTTTGACAGTTCCACACATGAGGCTGGTTCTGGAAACAAGCATGCTGGAGGGGTGACTGGGAGACTTAACATAGATGAAATTTCCTAACTGACAGACAGATGAAGGCAGTAATCAGAGAGACTGTATCTGACTGGAGGAGTGTTACTAGCAAGAGCACCACAGGGTTCAGTTCTTGCACTAGTAATGTTTATTGTCTAAATAAGCAATCTACCAGAAGGAATACAGATTTATATGATCATGTTTGCGGATGATAAGATACTGGGGGAAGATAGGAGATGCAGACGATGTTAATGCCCTTCAATTTGATCTAGATAAGTGCTTGGAGTGTCAAGAGCCAAATGGAATTCAATGTGAATAAATGCCATGTTATGGAATATGCAGCAGTTGTAAGGTACTCATATCTCAAGAAGCACAAATAATCTGTTAAGGAGCAAAGGCATGCTACACAGTGGCTTCCGGAACTGAAAAACAAGAGGAGTGACTAGAGGCGTTAAACATGACAAAACTATAAAATAGAAGAAAAAGAGGTGATATGATCACCACTTACAAAATACTAACAGGAATTAACCAAACTGACAAAGATGAATTCTTGAAACCAGCAACTTCCAGAACAAGATGGCAGATTCAAGCTAAGAAAACAAAAGTGCTGAAAAAATATTAGAAAGTTTTTTTTGCAAATAGACATACAACTGGAACAAGCCAAGTGAGAAAATGAAGGAGCCCAAAACCGTCAGTAGTTTCAAAGCGTTATGTGACAGAGTACTGGGAAGATGGGACACCATGAGCATAGCTCTCATCCTTTAACTACACTTAGGTAATTACAGTACTAAGAAACTAGGTAAATTTTGTCCAAATAGCATTAGTACCAGTACTATTTCATAATCTGGTGATATAGATTTAACTCTATTTATACTAATTTTGTTTCCTTTGATATAACTTAAATCCAATTTAAGATAGCACCCTCAATACCATGAGCTATCTTTTTAATCAATCTTTCATGTGGCATTTTATCAAAAGCTTAGGTTATGTCAAAGTACACGTGATAAACCGTCCCACTATCAACTGGTTCAATTACAATGGAATAAAATGATAGCAAATTAGTCAAACACTAGTGGCTTTAAGTAAAACCATGTAAAATCATTTATTAATCAATATTTTCTCAAGGTGTAGACAAACGGCTTTGGCAAATATCGATTCAAGTCATTTTCCCACAATAGACATTAACCTAACTGGCCGATATATTACTTGTGTCAAGTATCTCTTCTTAAAAATTGGAACCACATTAACAACCCTCCACAACTCCAGCATTCTGTCTGACTAACGATTTATTACATATGCTTGGCAAGGGCTCACAAAGCTCTACTTTCCATTTTTAAGTACCCTAGCAAACACTTCGTTCAGCCCAGGGGTTATGTTTGGCTTGAATTTATCTATTTGCTTAATAATTTCCTCCCTGGTAACCACTAAACATGTTACCCTGTCCTCTTCCCCATCAATACAGACTTGTTGGGCTGAAGGCATAATGTTAAGTGCTTCTTTAGTAAATAAAACTAAATATTTATTTAAAATACTACTTATCTTTGTCATTATCAGTAATCTGGCCTGTTTTAGTTTTTAATTGCCTTGCTATACAAACTTCATAACTTCCTTTTGATTTCCTTATTTCTTTCTTAACATTTCTAACTAATTTGACAAATTCTTGTTGTAAATTGAGTTTCCCATTCTTAATCCTTCTGGACAAAGTTCCATTTTTACATATAAGGTAAGATATAAGATCTATAGTTATCCATTTGTGATCATTATTATTCAATCTTATCAATTTGTAATGTATACTAAATTCCTGGGCTTTGCCAAGAATATTTTTATGCAAGTTATATTTTTGAATCTACATTTTAATCTCTTGTTACATCACCCATTGCTTGATTTACATCTTGCTCCATGACCGGCCCACCTCCCATGTTTAAATTAAATCTGTCCAATCCATCCCTCCCAATAAAGAATCCATTAGCCCTCTGACAGTGGCTACAGTAAAATGGTCATTTCTGCCCATGCACAACAAATATAAAATTAAAAATATGAAAATTATAGAATTACTGCATTAATTTGTATGCAAAATATGATAAAAAAAAAGATAATATTTATCTTTTTACTGGGTGAAAGTGCTCTGAAAAGTTATATGCTGGTTATGTGGTCTGGCACCTGTCAACACACGGTGCTGAGTATGCTGACACTAAGGTATGCACGACAACTCCTGTTTTTTCCTTGAATGTTTCACCGATTGCTCATCACTTGTTATTCTTTATTTACAGGTGCATGTTGAATAACTTGAAAAATCACATAACACAGGATAACGTTTCGAATGATGATTGTTTACCTGGTATACTTCATTACAACAACATAATAAACTTTGTTGTTTGGCTGTGGGTGATGACATTGGTGACGAGTGCCTAAATGGCACCACATGGGCGCGAGTATGGAGTGAAACCAAGACGTAAGCTACAAATGTACCCACTCAAAGATGACGGCAGGCTTCTAGTACAGTATATATAATGCATTATAATGGTTCAGTCGATTGGTTTACCTGGTATAAAATCATTATAACCACATGGAGTTGTGAAAACTATATGAATATCATTGTATACATATGTAATTATGATGGAATTTTATACTGTATGCAGGAGTTTTTCATGGGTCAAGGTAACCGCCATAACATCCGCAGATATTACATCCTTATTTGCATCATACATGTAAAACCCAGACAATAACTTAACTTGCAGTAACAAAATTGAAAAGAGTATACACTTCAGAATTACCGCACGCTCCCGTGAAATGCCCACAGCCACCTGGGGTAGTGTGGCGCTCGCGCGCCCAGAGCGCAAGTGTTAAGGGCATTGCTATTTTGAGGACATTCTCCATCCCTGTTTCTTTTACCTGTACTTTTTTCCCCTGCCAACACTTATTTTTATTGCGTTTTTTCTCAAAATCCATTCCCATACCACTATTTACTAAAATTTTAAATACAAACTCTTCCCACCATAGATTCCAACAAAATGACAAAAGCAATTCCCAGCCCTAGATAAATCAAGTCTAACCCAAGCATACATATTCCTTCCATAGAAGTGTCCCCAGAGTCATTCCATCTCAAATCACTAAAAAGTCACCTATGGCTCCCACTCGACCCTCTCCAAATGCCATGAAATTTTGTAGCAAGATAGCCCTAGACCCCAAATGACACTGCAAAATATTAGAGGTCAATCTGCTTTGGTTCTTAAATAACGGGTCCATATTGAATGGGTTCTCTTCCCGTTAATGTATAATTACCACAAAAAATACCAACTTTGACCCTTTGTTAAATCACGATTAGTGCCCAGAGGTGTGAAATTTGGCTTACCAGGGCAACTTTTGGTGCAGAATACAGCACCATGGTTTGAATGGTGTCATTCAAAACCAAATTGGGAATGACGCATATTGAGATATTTTGAGATATATTGGCAGTGATATGACATGGATTGGTAGCTGAATGGTTACCCAAACTATATTTTTTATTACACTGCTGTATTCTGCACCAAAAATTGCCCTGGTATGCCACATTTCACACCTCTCTGGGCACTAGTCATGTTTTAACAAAGGGTAAAAAGTTGGTAATTTTTGTGGTATTTACGCATTAATGGGAAGAGCGCATTCAATATGGACCTGTTATTCAAAAACCAAAGCAGAGCTCTAATATTTTGCACATTTTCATTTGGGGTCTAGGGCTACTTTATTACAAAATTTCATTAGATTTAGAAAGGATCAAGTGGGGAGGCCTTTGGTGAATTCACATGGAATGATCTCCCCCCCCCCCCAAGTTATCAATGAATGATATTGCATTTCAGTTGCAATATTTGTTAAATTCAATCTTTTTCTTATATTGTGCTCTGTAAATATAGTAGGCTGCATAAAACAAATATGATTGTTATAACTCATGCAGCCCTCTGTAAAGTCAAGGTGCGAATCCTCTATTCTTTCAAGATGTGCACAAATAGCATCTGAAATTATAGTCATGCAATTTTCCCATGACAGATGTCAAGCTATAGCAATTCCAATAATTCACGGGGCTATTCATTTGTTTTTAAACCGGCATCAAACTCACAACTTCTACAATTCCAGTGCTGTTCAACTTATTACATTCTGTGAAGCCCCTGACAAATACTTTCTCTGGTCCTGGGGACTTATTAGCCTTTTATATTTATTTACTTAATAAATTGGTAATCCCTTTACAAATCATGTGTTCTTCCCCTACACAGACTTTTTCAACAAAAAGTTTAACGTATCGTTTCCTCTAGGAAAAGACATTACTAATTAGAACACTTCTCATTTATGCCATTATCAGACACATGACCACCATTGGCTCATTCTCATCCCTAATGTTTAATAAATCTCAAAGAATGCGCATTAGTCTTTGCCCTACTATAAATATTTCATAATGGGTTATGATCAAACACAGGCATTTTTTACAATTGCTTTTTAATTTTTAAAATACTGTACAACTATATTAGATTAAGCTGGGATAAGTAGGGTGAGTGATATTTAACATTTATAAACATTGAACTTAGGTTAGGTTAGTTGTGATACAACACACAACTTCATTGACAAATTGTGTTGATTACTAAATGCCCAATGTCTACAGCGAGGTGTGGGGGCAGCGCACCAGCCCACACGGGCGACCCTACGATGCTTTACCCTCAGCTTAACTGTCATGGGTCGATCCTCCACTTCAATGACAATTAACTACCCCATGTTATGAATATTGGACCGAGGTCAGCCAGGATTGGACAGTGCATAGTCCTAACATACACAGCCATCTTGCAGAGAGAGTTTTCTCATTGTTAGAACTGTACATACAGATTAGGTTACGCCAGATAAGGATAGATAAGGCAAGCTCAATACAAAAATATTCACTGTTAAAGCTTTATGTGTGAAATGGAGTGTAGGAGTGTATGGGAGGCGCCGACACCAGCGTCCTGCTCACCACCAGTGACCACCAGCAGGGCCTCCTGCACCTCCTGTACCCTCAGGTACACACACGTGGTGACGCCCTCGCCTGCAGGTACACCAAGGGTACCATAGGCATGTGTAGTACACCTGTAAACCAGGCTCAGTTTACCCCTCGTGTAGTAGTGTGGGTAGGGGGAGGACCACGCCCCTACACCCATAACGGTATTACACCCTGTGTGTGAGTGAGGGTAGAGAGGAGTGTGAGTGTGTGAGGGAGACATGGCGGGTGTTGCGTGTGGGTGTCCCGGCGGCCCCAGCCTCCACCGCCTCCCTGCACCTCTCACTCCATTTCACACTACACCTCTACCCTCTCACATGCCTACACTCACTACTACACTTCTACACACATTACTAGGCCCTACAAAAACAAAAGAATGCGTAAATATTATCCTTACTCGTCACTGGTATTACTCTCCATGTTGAACGGTGCAAATGGCGTCCCTTTCCGCCCGCTCGATGAAAACAGACAAAGAAAAATTTTATGTCTCCTATATAAAACTCATAAAAACACAAAGTCAGAAGCACATTAAAATTAATATCTGAATAGTTTTATATATAAACTTTAGTCATATTGATAATAAATGGAAGCGATGCATTTTATAGAGCTAGGCAATGCATATTATAGACGTTATTTGACCAGAGAGACAGCGCGCCAAGTTCAAAAGTCGCGTCGCCCTCCTAATTGAGGCTATTATCATCATTAATTTCTTCTATAGCATTCTATGGGTTTATTTACGACTATTTGGTTTAAATCCTGGGCCCTAAGAATAAATTTCATCACGTCTATCTATTTATCTACATCATTCAAATAGTGTGCCGAAAGCTGACCTTTGTTATTTAAATACAAAAAATATATGGTTTACAAGACGAATAGATTTAAGAATTAACAAAACCCCAAAACCGATGGGGCTTCCTGTCCTCGTTGAGACCACTAGAATTGGTGACCCTCAAGTAAATATGAAATAATATTATAGCTATATTACAATTATTAATAGAGAGATAATACTCATCCCTATTCAGCCAGCATTAACTGGAGCGATAGACAGATCGTGTTCCAGGGAAAGCTAGCATATATGGCTTTGTGATGAACTGAGGGAAGACGAGCTCTAAACCTGACACCAAGAGTCAGACTTTATTTATTATTAGAACTATTACTAAGAGGAGGAATTACCTTGTGGGAAAGATGACAGAGAAGTACTGAGAAACATCGTGGGGAAGCTTCACAAAGACCCACGTCAATTGATTTATTGAGATGATTTGTTTAAATATTTACAAGAAAGTGCAAAGGACTATAATAATTAGGGAGGGCCACACGAGGCCTCTTGACCAATACTAGGCAGACCCTGTTTAATCCGCCCCTCTCACCCATACAGTCTATTCTTGAAACCCGTTAAACTGTATTAATGCTGTCTGGCTCACTCATTCCACTCATCCACAACACTTTTCCAGTCGAAATTTTATATCGTTGATTGTTGCCGCCGGAGGCGGGTAGGCAAGTGTGCACCCCATACTCATCCTGTGAGTGGTATTTTACTTTGCACCCCATACTCATCCTGAGTGGTAGTTTATTTTGCACCCCATACTCATCCTGTGAGTGGTAGTTTATTGTGCATCCCATGAGTGGTAGTTCATTGTGCATCCCATACTCATCCTGTGAGTGGTAGTTTATTGTGCATCCCATACTCATCCTGTGAGTGGTAGTTTATTGTGCATCCTATACTCACCTTGTAATTGGTAGTTTATTGTGCACCCCATACTCATCCTATGAGCAGTAGTTATTGTGCACACCATGTAAGCGTACTCATCATGTAAGCGAACTTATCCAGTGAGCGGTAGCGCAAAAAAATGATTACCGAGGGGACAAAATGTCTCAATTGGATCTCAACGGAGATTTTAACTTTAACAGTTACATGTAACCTGCCATTTGTGGGGACGAACGAAATTTTAGATTTATTTATATATATAAAAGAAGGTACATTGAGTTTATGAGAGTACGTAGCACTTTTGCAGTCACTGGGAGTAGAAACCCTTCAGGCAAACTGCACGTACAGTACCATAAAGAAGGGCTTAGATTAAGAGGACTCGGTTACAAGTAAACTACTGGCTCAGTAAGTGTAATTTACTAGTTAACCAGTTGGGGCGATGATGCCCGAGGAAGCAGTATGGTTAGCATGTGGGGAATTTCAAGTAAATGGGGTTAGGTGAAGATTACAGTGGATGTAGGAAGTAAGAATAAAAGGGGGTCGGGCGGGAACCTCTCCTGCGTGCAAACGTGTCTCCTTTGCCAAACCATTTATACCAACAACGTATTTTGTGCATACAAGGTAGCTGCAGCATTCATTAATATTATTGCTGAATTTTTAGCAATGTGATAACCAAAGACTAGTGCTCTAGGGAATAAAAATACTGTACATCATATTAGGAACTCAAAATCTTAAATACTGTCAATACTACACAACTTTTACACATTTTACACTGTACATACAACGATACTGAAATTTTTGCAATTTTAAATTTATCTGGCATATATGTTATGAAATCCTATTAAATCCAGTGTATTAATAGATTATTTATGTCAATTGAATTAAAGAAAATATGGTATTTGGTTGTGTTGGGACATGCAGAGGTGTGATGAAATTCCATCTTGCATAGTGTCCCTTCCTTTGGTATCAGTTGATCGTATACCAACTCGATGATATTGATCATGACTTTTTAAACAGCATAAGTTAAACATTTTGATTTGGTGACTTATGTAATACTGTAGCTGTACATTTACATAGATATAATTTATGTACATATACTGTACATTTATGTAATAGTATATCAGCAGTTACAAACTATTATACCTGAGAAATATTTTATGCCTCAAGTGTGGGGTGTGAATATGAGTGCCATCATTTAAGCAACAGCTCTCTCGATATAATTTCAAGTCTGTAGCCAGCCCATCCTCCTGTTTTGGCAGTACTGTACTCATAGTAATGATGAAGACCATAGTACATCTACTGTACCAACAAACTACAATAAGGTAGAAATTTGTACTATTGAATTTGGACATCCATGAAAGGCTTTGTATTTAAGTTGCAAAGATCACCTAAACCTAACCACCTTAGGCCTAATACACTAAAATCTAATATAGGCCTATATCTAATATTAAATCTAATATAGGCCTATATCTAATATTAAATCTAATATAGGCCTATATCTAATAGCAAAATCTAATATAGGCCTAGTGTGCTATACTAGGCCTAAGACTTTTTTAACTATGTATAGCACAAGATTTTACTTCCAGCACTAAAATACTTTGAAGATCACTTACAACAAAGGTGTCATCTTGTTGCATATTGTCGTGGTAAATAGTGCCCCAGATAATACTTAACTAATCATATTATATTAAACACAAATTGATTATTCCATTTATTACTCAAATTACATTTCTTAAGTACCAATAACTTGTTGATAATCACACTTCAATTTTGTTTTTTGTAAAAATGTACTAGGAGTTAAATGAAATTGGGAGAAAAACTGTAGAATGGAAGTTTATTAATTTCAAGCATAACAAAGGGAGATCTATGTAAGTGTGCATTATTATACCGAAGCCTGGCTGGCTGGCTGGACATATTCCAGCTGTCCCGGAAACACTGAGTAGGATCTGTAAATTCAAGAAAAAACCATTTTAGTGTACTACTATGTAACAGGTGTTTAACTTAAAAAAAAATAGGAGAAAAACAATTAGCAATAATGGAATTAACATAAGGTTCTAGAATGAAATGTTACCACAGTAATAGATAAAATGTTACAGCATGAAATGTAAAGGCATACATTCACATCTGTTTTTAAATAAACAAGGTTCAGTAAAAAACTAAACTAGTCCTTATGTGCTTTCCTAATTAAATATGCTCAAAGCAAATGAGAAAAGTGAAGATAATCTTCCTACAGGAATTATCTAGTTACTTAGGCATCCCACTAATTCTGTTCTCTTACCCGTGATGAGTATCTCTAGAAGCTCCTCCTTATTTCAGCTGTGACAGTCCAGCTCTCATAATTTCATCGACAATGAGAAGATTACGTGCAATAACCGAACTGAAAAGAAACGATTCCATTAAAAAACAGGTACATTATCTTAGTGATCATGCCTCTTCACCAAACGGTAATTGGGAACCTGGTTGTAAACCAATTGGCAGGTTATGTTCCAGGGAAACTAGTAAGTTCAAGGTGTAAGATGATCAGCAGGGATCAATGTAAGGAAGGACTGAGCAGCAGTGATCAATATAAAGAAGGACTGGTCAGCAGGGATTAATATAAGACTGGACAGCAGGGATTAATCTAAGGAAAGACAGTAGCAGGGATTAATACAAGGAAAGACTGGGTAGCAGGGATTAATACAAGGAAAGACTGGGTAGCAGGGATTAATACAAGGGAAGACTGGGTAGCAGGCATCAATATATATTTATATTGCAAAAACCAGAACATTTCTATATATATATATTTGACATAAGTTTAACTTTCTAAACTTCGTTCTTAAGTGATCATATTAATTTATAAAGATCAATTAAATTTAAGTGCCTGAGATGTGTTACAGCTATTGTGTATAGCATAATAAACAATTATAATAATAATAATGAAAAAGAAGCTTTTAACTAAACATTTAATTCCTATTTATTTTAATGTTTAATATTGTATCTAAAGTTGTACACAGTGGTGGCAAGACAATTTACTAGCATAGAATGAATATACCGCTGCTTTATTAGCATCTTTCAGGCATAAAATCACAAGGGCATTAAGAAATCATTGCCAATCTGCTATAAAATTTGTATAAGTGCGATCACTACTCTTTCTACTTACCATGCATCTAGCATGTGCCTTTTAACGCAATAATTATCAAATATGCCGGCATCACATGGGTTGAGTGTCTCGCCTGTAGTAATGTCCAAGCCCACTGGCCCTCCTGCACTGTTCTTGTACTCTTCTCGCAGCTTTACCAGACTGTCCATCTGATCATATCCACAATTACTAGCTAAAAGAATAGATTAATTTAAATTAGATTTTCCTGTATGTTACTCGTAATGATAACATGGAGGCACCTGAAAGAAATACTGTATAAATTAACACCCAAAAATAAAACGCTGGAGAAGACCGAGATGCCAACTTTGCCAGACCATCTGGGAAGACCCAGACCCCACACTGATTCCAACTGGAGAAGAAATGGATGAAAGGAAAGCATCAAGATAATCAGTAAAAGTATCCCAGAACTGCCCCCCCCCCAAGGTGACAAGCAAAAAACATTACACGTGATCCAAATGCTCCAGAAAAATACTTTCTGATGACTTGTATTTAGTTTATCTGATTATGTTTTATGGTTTCATACAAAATATATATACACAGTATACTTTTTGGCAGCTCACCATTATTGTAAGATTTGCCTGCAACTAATAATAAAATACTTGAAACAAGTTGATTGATTTAGTTAAAATAAAGCTCATAATGTAGCTAGAACCTAGGCTTTTAAATAGCATTTTTTTACAATAGACAAAATTACTAAATGAGAAGACTGGCTTGCAGGGGGCTATAAAGATTAAAATGTCTAAAAATTTCTAAATACAAAAAATATATATATATTTGTTATAAAACTTAACTACCTAGATTGGATTTTTTGGGGAAATATAGAACTTGTACCCAAAGTATTGCACTGTACTCTTAAATCAGCATTTTACAAATATTGGAATACCAGTACAATATTTATCAATCAAAACTGTCATAACATTTAACTGTTAAAATTTCTTAGAGCCAGTGTGATGTAACCAGCATATAATAATCTTTACAAGCAAAACAATTCCTATTTATATGGACCCACTTGAATCAATATTACAGTACAAATAATACTTACCAAGCGTTTTAGGAATAACTAGAAGAGCATCGGCAAATGCCCGTACGCCATAGCGAGCACGTCCTTTGACTTCACTCTCATACTTCATTAATGCATCATATGCAGCAATCTGTAATGAACACACAAGCATGAAAAAAAAGACCCCTATCTTTTTTTTTTTTGTGCTTAATTTATGCCAAACTGCCAGCTCTTGGTTCCTGCCTTTTAAGACTACTGGTTGTCGTTTTGATGCACTGACTCCTGGCTTGTGTATTTTACCTACATTAGAAACTGCTTTAATGCTGTATGAAAATCAAAACAATAAGACTGATCAATTTTAAAGATTTAGTATCTGGTAGCAAATCAACAGCAAAAATCTTTAGTTTTCACCGTAATGTACATTAAATCGAGATTAACCATTTAACCATGTTTGAATATTGTGTCCTCTGTAGCTCTACTTGACCTTAATTTTTCAAACATTTACATACTCTGAAAATAAATTTTCAAATATTTAAATAAATATAGAGGAAGGATCTACCCAAGTTTCTAAAAGCCTTATTAGAATTAAAAGCTTGTAATTTGTTATATAAATTTCAGTAACATGTAAAAAGATACATATGCAGACACCTCAAATACAGTACTGGCTTACCTCAAAGGCACCTGCACCGGGAACTAACGAGCCATCGTCAAGGGCGTTCTTGATTGCCCTCAGCCCATCCCTGACAGCATCCTTGGTCTGCTGCAGGGTGTGTTTATAGGGTCCCTTAATGAGTATTGTTACACTATGGGGATTTTTCAGCTCCTCTACAAATGTATATTTATTTTCTCCCTAAAATAAAAAAAAATTACTATTAAAAGTAAGTAAAACAAGGTGATAAGAATATGCAAACTAGATGACTAATATAATGGGAGGTTAGAGAAGGCTGCCTTCTGCCTTAGTGTGTGTCCCTGTGTAACTACCACCCATACGTAAATCTGTGTATCTATGTATTTACGCATGTAGGTTAGCTTAGCATTTTAAAAGCACCGAATCACCTGGGGTTGATTGTTCAATAAACCCCTGAACTATATGTTTAACATCTCTAACCCTGTCCATGGAGGACAGAAGAAAATGTATATATGCTGGTTAGCATTGTAAATGTGTGGCCACATCTGTGGTAGAAAATAATAAAAAAAAAATCTCCAGTCTCTCAATGACTGGGTGCCTTTTGTTAAGTACTTACTTACCACATTATTAAGGCCTGTCCCCCATGCTAGAGCACTTAACATGTAATATACAAAAATTGATGGAATAAGATAATATGAACACTTAAATTGTACATGGTATTTGTTCAGAGGCTTACCAAAGCAAATTGTTTAGGTTCATGTACACAATATTAATATAGTATTGTACATTCAATATGCATGTCCTAGTAGGTTAAAAGAGGCTAAACCAACACATTTACCATTACTTTCGTATAAAGTAGTTACTGTAATTTAATAGACTTAAATGTGGTCCGAGTCCATGAACTAGAAAATGGTGAAAATAATATATAACAATTATTTATTACAAATTTACTGTTCATAATAATCACATTACCAGTATATGAAGTCCAAAGCTTGACCTAAAACATTGTAAATTAAACTTCATGCACTGTATGACTATTGTAATCAAATGCAATATTTGTGAGTTACTCAACAATACAAAGATACTCATTGCAAACTCAGTTAAAATGCATATATCACTGGTATTAGAGTACATTGTTAATAACTGCAATATTTAATAAATCTTTTGAAAAATAAAAGTTCCTGACACCCGACTTGTGTTTAATGAACCATTTAAATCCACATAGAAATGCCTTAGCAAGACATCAATTCATATAATTAGCCTTGCAGTTTCAACGTTAAAATAGTTTCAGACTAAGAAGTCAACAAGTTTGTAACTTTGTACATCAACAAAAAACTTCAATTGCATACAACTGAAAAACTATGCACAAACAAGAAAAATTATCTAACTAAAAAATATTTCAAATTTGCTTTTACTTACCAAAACATGCTCATAAACACTGCCAGCATACCCTAAACAATCTTCTGTCATGTCATCGAAGCTGTTCATTGCCATTCCTCCGCAAGCCAGTGCAAGTCTCTCCATGTTACGACGCTTAGCCCGCCTCAGACCCATGATGCCTTCTTTTGCCAGCATGTCAAGGGACATGGGATCAATTCCTTTTTGATTGATTACAACAAACATTTTGTTATTACCAGCACAAACTTTCTTCTTTAACTCTATTACCTTCTTGACCCTGAAAAAGAAATTGGTATGATTTTCTTCCAAGATGGCTTTAACAATTATCATACAGCAAGATAAAGCAGGTGGCTCTGAGCGGTCTATTGTTGACTGATGCACCAAGTCTGCTAAATAAAGTGTGGAAGCAAGAATTTTAAGCAAAGCCAAATTTAGTACTGTATATTGTAACTAGAATTAATTTATGAAAGGTAATCCCACAAAGGTGTATATAAAGATATATCTATATATTGTATACATTATATATTAATCAGATATTAGTACCGGCAATAAAGTACCTATTTTTCAGCTTGGTCGATTACCATGAACTATTATTTTTTCAAACGAGTCAAAGTGCACAAGATATTCATGAAACTAGTGGTTGTCCCTCAAGTTAATCAATCTCCTATGTACTTATATGAACCAAATGACTGCCAATGGTTGAAATAGAACATGCATCTAATTGACAACATTTGCACAAGAACTTATCCTCAAGTACTGTGCAAACTTGCCAAAAGCAAGGATGAGAAATATGAGCAAAGACTACCTTATTATGTCCAAAACAACCTAGGATGTGAATGTAAAATGGGTATATATATATTAGCGATGAGATGGCAAAAGCTATGGATGTATGGTTATAAGATGGTTGTACACATCCAAGAAGTATTGCAGTAATCAGTGAAAAATATTGAAAAATTTTCAAAAGAAAAGGATCAATGGAAAATTTACCTGGAGAATTTTGTCATATGATGGAAGACAAGCCAGATCAAAAATAATAAGTTAAAAAGAGTAACAAAATTGGTAAAGAATATATTTGTTAAATTCATGAAGAATTTAGAAGAATATTGTATGAGTACAGCACAAAAAACGAAATGTCTAAGTGCGTATTTTTGTGATTAAAAAAACCTGTGATGGGCCCATGACCCAATCACTGAGCAAAATATGCACAAAATTATATACAATACAGTACCTGTTTTCAATGAATTCTCTCTCTGCAGCTACAAGTTTTTCTCTTTCCTCTGCAGACTTGTAGAAGAAACCAGAGTTGACCTCCGTCTTCTCATATTCCATGGAAACATTGCAGGTGAGAATGTAAGCATTTGTTGCTCGCTTAGGCATATCTGGATGACGCCCACCGTGGTCCAACACCAGACCTTTGACTAACTGGGTGTCTAACTCAGTCTTGTGCTGAAAGATATTAAGAAGACATACTAATTTAGACAAACTCAAACTGCTAGTATAATTTTATCTATATTATTACTGGTGACAAACTAAATGCCCTTGACTTGTACTGGTTAGTTGAGTGACAGCTTTGCATTAAGCAGGGTGGGTATTTTATACCCTATGGTTCAAGTGGTTGGAAGTAGTTCCTCCACTGTCCTCGTCTCACAGTTCTTAGTTTGTTCTCATATCCCTTTGAAGTGCTAGTCATAATTATTTTACCTTAAAGGCAGAGAAGATAACAGAACTCCATCTAACACTATAATATGGCAGGACCATAGGAGATATGACTGCATAGTACAAGATATAAAAATAAGTGGAGGTGCCCAGGAGTTATGTATGTGTCGAGGAAACTTTATTTTGTTTATCATCATTGTTCATCCTCTTTAGCTGAGCCCACCTCCCCAAGATATATAGAGTGGAGCAAATAACTTGTGATCAACTTTAAATCCTAAATTAAAACATTTGGAAATTAGGCAAGAGGAGTGCCATCAGATTTGCTGTCAATTACAGTTTAAAAGTAATTTCAAATACTGTGGTGTTGGCAATTATATTTTTAGCCCCAATTATGAGAGGAAAAGTATGTATATGGCTTAAATTTGGTAGCTAAAGGATTACAAGATGCACTTTAGAATATAGTGAAAATAGTCAAGAACTTTTGTTTGCCAAATGCTAACAGGCATTAGGATAATAGCAGTCTTTTACCAGTACTATTTAACTTACAAAACTAATCCTTCCCTCCCCCTGGAAAAAACTAAGACATTAAGCTACTAAATCTAACAAGGAGGGAGGGTATTATCAGGGGAAAGCGCCAAGCCATTATAACTATATAGCATTTGGAAGGCGGCCAGGATAAGGATTTGGGATGGGACGGGGTAAAAGACTGGTGCCCATCACTTGGACACGCAGGGAGTGAATGCCGACCTGCATGAAGCAAGACCATCGCTCTCCCGTACAGCCCAAGTGATTGGGCATGCAACTTTCTTGTTGTAAGATAATCTTTAATATGAAACAATTGTAATTAATTCTCTAAGGCACCTCACCTCAAGCACTACTAACCTGCATGTCAATGACCTCCACCATGTGCAAGTCCAGTGGTTTGTTGTCCTCCTTGATGGCTAACACTGCATCCACACAATCTTCTGTCAGCTTATCTGCCAAGGCTGAGTGAACTTTTGTTCGCAGAGCTGTGCGTGCAACCTGACACAAGCGCTCCCGTTTCATCTCCTCGGTGATTTTCACTTTATCAAGGACTTCTTGAGCCTTTACCTACAGAAAATATTCTAGTGAGGTAATTTGTAATGCTACAAAGATAGGAATGTATATGAGGTATAGAATATTGCATTTCTCATTCAGTTTGATAAATGTAAATACTTTTATTATATAATGGACAGATTTGCTTCAAAACTAATTAAAATACAAACCTTAGCTAAATCAAAGCCCTCAGCAATAATTCTTGGATGTAAACCATCTTGAATTTGAATGTCTGCCTGCTTGAGCATCTCACCAATAAGAAGAACTGTTGAAGTTGTGCCATCACCAATTATGTCATCTTGAGCTGTGCAAGCCTTGGCAATCATGCTGGCAGTAGGGTGCTGGATTTGCTGCAAGATATAAATTGTTATATATTCATGAAATATATAATACTACTGTTAAAACCAAAAATTTTAACTTGTACTAGCTGGCAATACAAATAAAATTACTACCATTCACCATGAGAAGCACTAATATCTAATGACACACTACTGTAATAAGTTTATTCAATAGCCGACAGTACTGTATATACTTTTTTTTATTAGCAGATACAGTATCAAAACACTAACAAGATTGGTATGGATTTCAATGTAAGAAAAATGAAAGGAAATATTCCTGACCCTTATTCCAACCATATATCAAGTTTAAAAAATACTTCCACTGTAAAAATCAAGTTTGTTCATTTATTATGCACCCCATACCCATTCTATGGGGAAGCTTTGAGGGAGGCATCTTGGCAATTTTAGCACCTTTGCATGGGGTTGATATTGGCTTCTGTTGCTGATAAATGGGTGCATGTGCCAGGTCCAAAGTTTAACCCTTACACTGCTCACCTATTTTCGGCAAAAATGTCTTGGTGCAATTGACAAGGACATATTTTTGTTATTTTTACAAATGTTCAGGTAAATTTAATGTCAAAATGTTTCCAAAGTCAAATATTTCCATTTCAAAACACAAATAGTAATGAAAACATTAAAAAACATTAAAATATAGCCAAATTAAAAAACAAAAAGCACAACTCTCTGAGCGCCTAAAGGCGCTTTGCGCAGTGCAGTGGTTAAAGCCAATACTATACAGAGTATATTTGATAAAATATTGCAGGATATCAACATTTTTGTGAGACACCTAGACACAGGTTGATAATTGCCCTTATGTGGAAAAAAAAAGGGGAAGGGGTATATACCAGTGGAATGGTATATAATCTACCTTTAATCTGTTCCATTAAAGGTACAATATATATTAAATATGGTATACAAGACATCACAAATAAGAAAGCTATTAAGTGTAAAATAGTAACTAGTACTAGCAGTATATTTGGGAAGAACACAAATACGGGGATGAAAACTGACATTCTGGAGGAGGTAGAGTACTGTACCATATAGTCGTAAAAATCCTGCCCCAGCGCCACACTTACCATTTCGTGGAGCAAAATATTGCCATCTTTGGTGATTTTGATATCTCCAGCACCAGACACCAGCCTGCAATAATGTCACATAAGTATAGATGAAACTGCAGGTGGTCATGTGCGGAAGCTCCTATTTATACCAAACCAAACACTCGTATACATGTTTAACCTTCACTTGAAACACTTCATCAATCTAATTCATTTTGTCTGGGAAAGAAAGCCTGTGCACACACACACAATTCCTGAAACCAGTAACATCACAAACAAGAGGACACAGATTTAAGCTAAGGAAACACAGGTGCCAAAAAAAAGTTTTCTTTTGCAAACAGAGTGGAAGACGGTTAGAACAAGCTAAGTGAGGTGGTGGTGGAGGCCAAAACCGTCAGTATTTTCAAAGTGTTAAACGACAAAGAGTACTGGGAAGATGGGACACCAAGAGTGTAGCTCTCATCCTGTAACTACACTTATGTAATTACACTTACACACACCAAACCAAAGTTTGTTTTCTACAACAAACTATCGGCAATAACAAAGATGGCCGCCACCACAGGGAATGTACAAACATCAACAGATTGTTTTTCAAAGGATTCTCACCACAAAATATAATGAAAGGTTTTCTTTGCAGGTTAGAGATAATTGAGGATATGCTAAAGTAATATGAAGAAGTCATCCCAATCAATTTTCTAGACATCTTTGTGAACAGGAATCTTTGCAGATATATGGAAAAAAGCAAACATACTAGTAGTACCACTCTATAACAATGGTAGACAAGAGGAACCTCTAAATTATAGACCCAGTATCATTCATAAGCATCAGTCAAAACACTAGAAACAATAGTTAAAAGCCAAATGGATCGAACACCTAGAGTAATGACAACGGATAGATTATGGTTTTCGAACAGGAAGATCCTGTGTAACAGATCTATATAGTTTTTACGATAGTCACACAGATAATACAGGAAAGAGATAGTTGTGTTGACTGTATCTGGACAAAAAAAAAAAAGGCTTTGACATAGTCCTCACACAAGAGGCTGTTCTGAAAACGAACATGCTGGAGTGACAGATTTCTGAAATAGATGAAAAACCTTCTGACAGGCAGATGAGAGCAGTAATCAGAGACAATGTATCTGATTGGAGGAGTGTTACTAGCAGAGTACTAGCAGGGTTCATGCACCTGCATGAACTCTTATGTTCATCTACATAAATGTAGTTTTTTTACTTAAATATTCATAAAAATATTTAGGAATAAAATCACTGCTTGAATTCTATGCATAGAAAATTAATGTATTATAACCTAACCCCACCTCTGGAGTGTGTGTGGTCAAAGAGTCAGGCTGGGTGGATATAAGTCACTTTATAACTAAAATGATTAGCCAACAAATTTTAAAACCCAAGTGCCCAACATAATCAAAAATGTGTGGGCAAATGGTTTTAGCAATTGGAAATGAGATGGGTTTGAAACCCTTGTGTGATATTTGACCATACTCCAGCCGGGTTGGTTAGGCTATTGTAGGACTGGTTACATAGGTTAGAAAATCTATAGATTTTGATCTGCTGTTGCCCGAAACGCTATGCGTACTAATGGCTTTAGGTATTGTATGTACTACCTCTATCTTTAAATCTAACAATGTTTGTACTGTAACTCTGCAACTATGTATGTACTGTTCCTAAATAAATTAATTATTATTATTACTGCTAAATGTATCACACAAAGTGATTTGTATTGAACCCTTTTAGAGTAAACTGAAAAAAAGTTTGCATACATTTTAAAACCAACTATATTGTATATGAAGCCTGGTATACAGTACGAGTGTAGTAAACAATTACAACTTGTGCAGATATTACAATTAATAGGCGTAATGCCTGTGAAATACTGTATACGAAGTGACCGCACCTGAGGCAGAGACCAAACACGTGTCCACACAACTTACATTTTCATGGTGCCTTTTGGCCCAAGGTTGGTCCTGAGGACATCCTGTATTCCCCTGGCGCCGGAAATATTGATAGCAAGGGCCTGGGCGGCCCTGGCGACCTCAGCCTTGGGGTTTAAGGTCTTGATAGCAGCCATGGTAAAGCGATGACTAGTGCACTGGTGTGTCAGTCGGGCCGGTCCTGTTCCAACACTTCCTCATGGCTCACCCACTCTTACTTACACTACCTAAAATTACTTTATATTAACTCAATTTCCCTGTGATATATTAACATTTACTTTAAGAAAAAACACAAAATTTAAAATTTAGCAAATGTTTCAGTTTATAAGGTAGAATATAGTTTTGTGTAGTGTAGAGTGTTGGTGCAGGAGTTGTGGTGACAACAAACATGCCGCTCTTGGCGCCTCCAGAACCTTCTCCTATAACCCAAACAATTATAATAATAATAAAATAATAAATGTTTATTCAGGTACAAGTACATGTATATATACAAGATGAGCTACAAACAGAATGTTGGATTTCTAGATAGAGCTAGTACATACTAAGCCTAAAGCCACTAATACAGTAGTTAGTGCAGTTCATTTATTATGCACCCCATACCCATCTTGTGGACGGTAGTGGAAAGGGTTACAGAGGCACATAATGGGCTCAGGGTCTGAACCCCACAATTCATTTAGCTAAGCAAGTTACAGTCTTGATGAGCTAGTTACAAAATTCATACGCACAACGTTTTGGGCAAGATGTGGGAAAAACACTTAGACTAAAACTTAAAGCTAATTGAGATCAAAAGCATAAATTGAATTGAAAATGGGGAGGGAAAAAAAAAGATAAAAAATGATAATAATTACATGATGGATGGAACAGCAGAAATTGAAACAGAACAGCAGAAGTAATCTTAACTAAATAAACAAGATTACAATTTTCTTAAAGTTTATACATGGCAGGTATCAGCAGTTATACAAGTTTGTCAATAATCAATATTGTTTGAAAATAGCAAGACATAGGTTGACATTTAGGGGGTAAGGTAGGTTACATGCAGTTTATTAGGTAGTACTTAGTTTTTGTTTTAAACTGGACAGTCTTTAATATGATTGGGAAGGCCATTCCAAGTTCTGGGTCCATTGATTTGTAGAGCATTTCTAATTTGGTTAAGTCGCATTCTTAGAATATCAAATAGGTATTTATTTCTGGTATGGTGCCCATGGGTTCTGTTACAACCTTCTAGGAAGTGTTGAAGGTCAGGATTGGCAGTGCAGTTCAGATTTTTAAATCTGTTTGTCCAAGGTTGAAGGCCAGAGGCTTGAGGCTTGAGGCTTCGCCTAACTTTGCGGGGTGAATGATTTTGGGGCACATGACGGATATAGGCTGGTCGGGATCGGCCTTATTGGTCCTACTAAGAAGGGGGGTGGGAGTAAAGTCCAATACAGGTAGTGACACTCCAACACAAATTAACGAAAGGTGGCTGGTCGAGTCCCTAGAATTCGTCACCCGAACGTGATGAACGTGAAAAAGTTGGTATGTCTCGTCGACATACCAACTCACTCCTTTTATGATAATTGGCTGAGAAACAATGCTTACAATCTCATTAAACTTAACATTCCTTTTAAGTGCAATCTACCAGTCTCTGATATTCCTCTTTATCTGTACCCCACCATTCAAGTATCATACACACCTGTCACCAAGAAAGATAATGAGAATCTTGCTCTACTCAAAGCTGTCACTCTTGAAACAATTGCCTCCTCCATCGAGAGTCTAAGATCTCACGAGCACTGTGTCTACACCGACGGCTCAGTCCAGTCTTCTACTGGACGGACTGCAGCGGCATGTAGGTTTTATAGAAATAATATCTGCACAAAGTCTGTCAGTGTCAGGTTAAACAACTGGCTGACCTCCACACAAGCAGAACTAGCAGCATTACATTTAGCAACCAGCACATTAAAAAATATTGGAGGAGGAATAATATTCTGCGATTCAAAGTCTGCTCTTCAAGCAATCGAAAACTTCTCTTGGAAGATCGACAGCAAGAACCTCATACTATCAATTATAAATGACCTAATCGCTGCACAGAGTAAAGGGTTTCGAATCTCCTTTGTATGGATACCATCACACATAAATATAACCCATCATAATGAGACAGACATTGCAGCCAAATTAGCGTGTAACAAAGATAAAGTTGAATTAGACCTAGGCATCCCCATCTCTGTCAAAACTGTATTGGTCCAAACACTCAGGTCTCATAGGAAAGAAATTACCGACTCCCAACGACGTGAAAGTACCAGTATAAAAACCTACGATTTGTTCAGATCTGAAACCTATATTTATGGGCAGCACAAAACGTCCACCAGACTGTGCGACACAGTGGTTGCCAGGATCAGGTTGGGTTACCGTTACCTGTGGCAGATGGCAACAGGTGACGGATCTCCCAATCCTGAGCACTCCAGGTGCAAACTCTGTGAGCAGGAACTGTGGCATGATCTCCCACACTACATCACCGAATACCCAGTTATTAGACCATTCAGACCCTTTGGCATGAGGTCCCTGGAGCTTTGAAATTTATTCACTCTCGTGTTCTTGAAGATATTCCCATAGTGCACCCAAAATTTGCTAGTGTAGGCTACTGAACATATGGCCCTGTATGACTAACTATCCAGCGAGATGGGGACTTTCAGTATCACTGGTGCCTTATTCACTCTTGTGTTCATGATATCCTCATAATGCATCCGGAGTCTGCCAGTGCAGACTACTTATCACATGCCTCTATATGACTAACCATCCTGTGTGATGGGGATTTTTTAACGTCACGTAGCTAGCTTTTTGACAAACTGTACTCCCCTTCATATAGTCGAGGGTAGCTGCACAAATGCAGATGTACCTAAATGTGTTAATAAAAAAACCGTGAATTCAGTGCTAGTGCAGACTACTTATCACATGTTTTTGTATGACTAACCATCCTGTGTAATGGGGATTTTATCACCACATAGCTAGCTTTTTGACACACTGTACTCTCCTTCATATAGTCTAGGGTAACTGCACAAATCCAGATGTACCTAAATGTGTTAAATAAAAAAAAAACCGTGAATTTAGTATTAAATGGAAATGTTTGTCCGAGGGTTGGAGGCCAGACTGGGAAGAGGGGAGGGGAAATACGGGAGAGGGAAAGGGAGGTGAGAATGGGGAAATTGGGGAGATGGGAGGTAAAGCGGGGAATGAAAAGAAAGAAGGGCGGGAAAGGTGGGGGGGGGGGTGTTATAGGGAAGACAGACTGGCCTGGGCACTGCCAGATTACCCTTCTAGTAATATAATAATAATAATAATAATATTACTTTTTATTTATGTTGCCCGAAACGCTATGCGTACTAATGGCTTTAGGTATTGTATGTACTACCTCTATCTATAAATCAATCAGAATGTTTGTAACTCTGCATCTATGTGTGTCCTTTCCCTAAATAAAATATTATTATAAAATTCAAAAATTTGATACATGAATCAGTTCAGAAATAGTAGGTAAACAATGTAAATTATTACAGTTTAAATTATTAAATTTTGTTAAACAAAATATTTGTATAGGGCAAGTAAAGACCTGTGTAAAGGAGGAAATGTAGATGTTTATCTCTCAGAATGTTTGGTAATATGTTTATTGTTTGTGATGTGTGTGTATGTATGTATTAACACGATGTACTGAACGGGGTGAGAATAGCTTCAGCTACCTCATCCCTTTGTGTGCATTTTACCTCAATAAACTTATTTCAATTTCAGTAAAGTCCTAATTTGTATAGGGCAAGTTGTATTGAAGCTGTAACATGGCCTGAGTGGCGATGTTACAGCTCCAATACAACTTGGCTATAAGTGTATCTGACAGTTCGGCTTGTATGGGATTCTAAATGAAGTAAAGTGTAGTGTGTGTGGACATAAACACACCAGAGCATTACATTTTAAAACGTACAGATTTAGGTATCTAGAAGTAAAATTAAACACGCTGCATGAAATGTAAAATAATTTTATTGTAAATAATAAAATATCTGAAATACTTGGACGGTAATAGTTCTGTTCACAAATTGGACATTAAGGAAGGAGTACATGGCGACACCAGCTACTTAATGTTTGAACGTCGTAAGACCATAATCAGAGCTCAGGAAGGGTGCCTCTTAAGTACATGTTTTGAGTATTTTATTTGTTTTGATTATTTATTTGAGTATTTATTTAAGTACAGGTTTTGAGTATGAATTCTAGAATGTCAAGAGGAGTACAAACTAGATTCAGATAAACTCTGCAGTTGTATCCTTTGTGATCTTTGAAAATTTAGTTTGGAAAGATAGTATGAGGTTCCTTTTCTCAATACATTCATCCTCATTGAGGATTACAAATATTGGCAACTTATCACCTGGTCTGACAACTATTCCCTTGTTCTCTTGAAGGCTCTTAGCTGCTATTTTGAACATAGAAGAGAGTATGGTGGTTCTGTAGTTACCTCGAGTCTTTTCTCCGGCCAGAGGTTCTGCTTCCAAAGCATCATTAGTGGTGATTACCCTTCGTGTCTCAAGGTTGAATATGTCATCCAGCAGGATCTTCACGCCACCTTCCAGGTCATCTCATTTGGTCTGGACATAACGTGAGAGTTTATTTCCAGATTTCGAAGCGAGTTGGTGATATATATATTATGTGTGTGTGTATACATATATATAATGTGTGTGTATGTAAATATATGTATGTATGTGTATGCATATATATGTATATGCATACACCTTCTGAAGATGTATTTAATATACGAAAGTACTTAAGGAAATTTCCTGTTTCATTTTTCCTCCGTGGTCTGACATTGTCGCATATGTGTGTGTGTGTGTGTGTGTGCGCGCGCGCGCGCAACTGTCCTTCTCCCAGGACGCAACTCACAACTGATGTCTACTCCCGTGTACCAGTTTGTGAGTACAGGAGTACAGGCATCAACCATATCTGGACGGACTGCAAGTATATTTTTAACTATTGTTGAGTGTGAAGTAATCACAAAGTTTTATCTGCAGCATGCCAGTGGCCTTTAAATAATAAATAACTGGACATCCACCAAGAAAATGTTTTAGAGTATCTTAAAGTTTCCTACCACAGAGTTCACAGTTTCGGCGGTGGTATAAAAAAACTGATTTGATATATTTCCTGTACACGAGACATTGAAATGCAGACTCCATGGGAAGAGTGAACGCAAGTGTTAAGAGTGTACAAATAACTGCTCTCGCTACAGTCTATCAATCATCATGAGAGAACTTTAGGCTTGATTTGCAGGTTGTGGCCGCCATCCAGGGCTGAGGTGGCGCTTGCTGCGGCTGTTGTCGGGCTTGGTCGTCAGACGACTCTCACCTCCAGGAGACTTGGACCTAGCAAGTGGGCGGGAAGACTGTGGGCGTGAGGAGCGGGGAGTTGGTGTGAGGCGGCGTGTGGCTGCAGAAGATGGCGGTGATACAGTTGTGATGGCTGTGGTCACCTTGGAGACAGGAAGATGGGGCAGTAGAGCAACAGGATTACTGGCCGTCAGACCCAGGGCTACCAACCGAGGTGGTAAGGGAAGGTCAGAGGACAGGCGAGGGGGTGGAATTTCATTTAAATTGAGACAACAGAAGGCAGCACCTTGGCGCACGAGACTACGCATCTGCGCTCGCTGTCTTCTCTCGTCCGACGACATTAACACGGCATCCTCAAAGAGCTGATTTTCTTCGTCCTTCTTGTTAGAGTCATCGTCTTCGTCGCGTTCACCGTCTCCCTCTTCACTCTCCCCCTCCCAGCAAGGGTCACTCACCAGCTGAGGTAGGAACGCACTAGATGTGTATTGTGCGGAGTGCGGGCTAAGTGCTGGTGAAATGAAGGCCAGGTAGTCCCTACAAGCGACCAGCAAATGTCCGCTGTGCAGGAGTGTGAGAGGGCGTGGGGCCAAGCCGCAGGACCCGCCAGGGAATGACAAACTCAGGGTCTGCAGGCACCGCCAGCTCTCCACATCGTACACGCGCACAACCTGCACACATACAGAAATGACTCATAAGATGATGGCAAAGTTTCTTATCGTGAAATATAGCAATTAACGAAAGAAACATTGGGACACAATAAATTAATTCCAAGGGAGAAACCCTCATGCATGTATGTATATGTATTAATACAATAAAGGAGGTTATAATGGAATATGAACGTAAGAAAGGTGTGAGAGAGAGGCGAGGATACTGACGGCGTCGGCGTCGCAGGCGATGATGGCGCGGCGGCGGGAACACACGAGGAGGTCAGTGGGTGGGGCGCGACCCGGGGCGGGCGGCAGCAGCGCCAGGGCCGCCTCCGGCACGTACGGGTTCCACACACGGAGCCGTCCGTCCATACTGCCAGTCACCAGCACGTGTAGTGACCACTCCACCGCCATCACCCGCACACCCTGTGTACACACACACCACAACACTCTTATTCCTGGACACACACCACAACACTCTTATTCCTGGACACACACCACAACACTCTTATTCCTGGACACACACCACAACACTCTTATTCCTGGACACACACCACAACACTCTTATTCCTGGACACACACCACAACACTCTTATTCCTGGACACACATCACAACACTTATTCCTGGACACACATCACAACACTCTTATTCCTGGACACACATCACAACACTTATTCCTGGACACACATCACAACACTTATTCCTGGACACACATCACAACACTCTTATTCCTGGACACACATCACAACACTTATTCCTGGACACACATCACAACACTTATTCCTGGACACACATCACAACACTCTTATTCCTGGACACACATCACAACACTTATTCCTGGACACACACCACAACACTTATTCCTGGACACACATCACAACACTCTTATTCCTGGACACACACCACAACACTCTTATTCCTGGACACACATCACAACACTTATTCCTGGACACACACCACAACACTCTTATTCCTGGACACACACCACAACACTCTTATTGCTGGACACACATCACAACACTTATTCCTGGACACACATCACAACACTTATTCCTGGACACACATCACAACACTCTTATTCCTGGACACACACCACAACACTCTTATTCCTGGACACACACCACAACACTTATTCCTGGACACACACCACAACGCTCTTATTCCTGGACACACACCACAACACTCTTATTCCTGGACACACACCACAACACTCTTATTCCTGGACACACACCACAACACTCTTATTCCTGGACACACACCACAACACTCTTATTCCTGGACACACACCACAACACTCTTATTCCTGGACACACACCACAACACTCTTATTCCTGGACACACATCACAACACTTATTCCTGGACACACATCACAACACTTATTCCTGGACACACACCACAACACTCTTATTCCTGGACACACATCACAACACTTATTCCTGGACACACATCACAACACTTATTCCTGGACACACATCACAACACTTATTCCTGGACACACACCACAACACTCTTATTCCTGGACACACATCACAACACTTATTCCTGGACACACATCACAACACTTATTCCTGGACACACACCACAACACTCTTATTCCTGGACACACATCACAACACTTATTCCTGGACACACACCACAACACTTATTCCTGGACACACATCACAACACTTATTCCTGGACACACACCACAACACTTATTCCTGGACACACATCACAACACTTATTCCTGGACACACACCACAACACTTATTCCTGGACACACATCACAACACTCTTATTCCTGGACACACACCACAACACTCTTATTCCTGGACACACACCACAACACTTATTCCTGGACACACACCACAACACTCTTATTCCTGGACACACACCACAACACTTATTCCTGGACACACACCACAACACTCTTATTCCTGGACACACACCACAACGCTCTTATTCCTGGACACACACCACAACACTTATTCCTGGACACACATCACAACACTCTTATTCCTGGACACACACCACAACACTCTTATTCCTGGACACACACCACAACGCTCTTATTCCTGGACACACACCACAACACTCTTATTCCTGGACACACATCACAACACTTATTCCTGGACACACATCACAACACTTATTCCTGGACACACACCACAACACTCTTATTCCTGGACACACATCACAACACTTATTCCTGGACACACATCACAACACTTATTCCTGGACACACATCACAACACTTATTCCTGGACACACACCACAACACTCTTATTCCTGGACACACATCACAACACTTATTCCTGGACACACATCACAACACTTATTCCTGGACACACACCACAACACTCTTATTCCTGGACACACACCACAACACACTTATTCCTGGACACACACCACAACACTTATTCCTGGACACACATCACAACACTTATTCCTGGACACACACCACAACACTTATTCCTGGACACACATCACAACACTCTTATTCCTGGACACACACCACAACACTTATT
This sequence comes from Procambarus clarkii, assembly GCF_040958095.1. Lineage (NCBI taxonomy): Eukaryota > Metazoa > Arthropoda > Malacostraca > Decapoda > Cambaridae > Procambarus > Procambarus clarkii. Next base: position 7,781,377 of record NC_091238.1, on the reverse strand, counting down.
CCTGGACACACACCACAACGCTCTTATTCCTGGACACACATCACAACACTTATTCCTGGACACACATCACAACACTTATTCCTGGACACACACCACAACACTCTTATTCCTGGACACACATCACAACACTCTTATTCCTGGACACACACCACAACACTCTTATTCCTGGACACACATCACAACACTTATTCCTGGACACACATCACAACACTCTTATTCCTGGACACACACCACAACACTCTTATTCCTGGACACACACCACAACACTTATTCCTGGACACACATCACAACACTTATTCCTGGACACACACCACAACACTTATTCCTGGACACACACCACAACACTCTTATTCCTGGACACACATCACAACACTTATTCCTGGACACACACCACAACACTCTTATTCCTGGACACACACCACAACACTCTTATTCCTGGACACACATCACAACACTTATTCCTGGACACACACCACAACACTTATTCCTGGACACACACCACAACACTCTTATTCCTGGACACACATCACAACACTCTTATTCCTGGACACACATCACAACACTTATTCCTGGACACACATCACAACACTTATTCCTGGACACACATCACAACACTCTTATTCCTGGACACACATCACAACACTCTTATTCCTGGACACACACCACAACACTTATTCCTGGACACACACCACAACACTTATTCCTGGACACACATCACAACACTCTTATTCCTGGACACACACCACAACACTCTTATTCCTGGACACACACCACAACACTTATTCCTGGACACACACCACAACACTCTTATTCCTGGACACACATCACAACACTCTTATTCCTGGACACACATCACAACACTCTTATTCCTGGACACACACCACAACACTCTTATTCCTGGACACACACCACAACACTCTTATTCCTGGACACACACCACAACACTCTTATTCCTGGACACACACCACAACACTCTTATTCCTGGACACACACCACAACACTCTTATTCCTGGACACACACCACAACACTCTTATTCCTGGACACACACCACAACACTCTTATTCCTGGACACACACCACAACACTTATTCCTGGACACACATCACAACACTCTTATTCCTGGACACACATCACAACACTTATTCCTGGACACACATCACAACACTCTTATTCCTGGACACACATCACAACACTTATTCCTGGACACACACCACAACACTCTTATTCCTGGACACACACCACAACACTCTTATTCCTGGACACACACCACAACGCTCTTATTCCTGGACACACACCACAACACTCTTATTCCTGGACACACACCACAACACTCTTATTCCTGGACACACACCACAACACTTATTCCTGGACACACATCACAACACTTATTCCTGGACACACACCACAACACTCTTATTCCTGGACACACATCACAACACTTATTCCTGGACACACACCACAACACTCTTATTCCTGGACACACACCACAACACTTATTCCTGGACACACATCACAACACTCTTATTCCTGGACACACACCACAACACTCTTATTCCTGGACACACACCACAACACTTATTCCTGGACACACACCACAACACTCTTATTCCTGGACACACACCACAACACTTATTCCTGGACACACATCACAACACTTATTCCTGGACACACATCACAACACTCTTATTCCTGGACACACACCACAACACTCTTATTCCTGGACACACACCACAACACTCTTATTCCTGGACACACATCACAACACTTATTCCTGGACACACACCACAACACTCTTATTCCTGGACACACACCACAACACTTATTCCTGGACACACATCACAACACTCTTATTCCTGGACACACACCACAACACTCTTATTCCTGGACACACACCACAACACTTATTCCTGGACACACACCACAACACTTATTCCTGGACACACACCACAACACTTATTCCTGGACACACACCACAACACTCTTATTCCTGGACACACATCACAACACACTTATTCCTGGACACACACCACAACACTTATTCCTGGACACACACCACAACACTCTTATTCCTGGACACACATCACAACACTTATTCCTGGACACACACCACAACACTCTTATTCCTGGACACACACCACAACACTCTTATTCCTGGACACACATCACAACACTCTTATTCCTGGACACACATCACAACACTTATTCCTGGACACACATCACAACACTTATTCCTGGACACACATCACAACACTTATTCCTGGACACACACCACAACGCTCTTATTCCTGGACACACATCACAACACTCTTATTCCTGGACACACACCACAACACTCTTATTCCTGGACACACACCACAACACTTATTCCTGGACACACACCACAACACTCTTATTCCTGGACACACACCACAACACTTATTCCTGGACACACATCACAACACTTATTCCTGGACACACATCACAACACTCTTATTCCTGGACACACACCACAACACTCTTATTCCTGGACACACACCACAACACTTATTCCTGGACACACACCACAACACTCTTATTCCTGGACACACACCACAACACTTATTCCTGGACACACACCACAACACTCTTATTCCTGGACACACACCACAACACTCTTATTCCTGGACACACATCACAACACTTATTCCTGGACACACATCACAACACTTATTCCTGGACACACACCACAACACTCTTATTCCTGGACACACATCACAACACTCTTATTCCTGGACACACACCACAACACTCTTATTCCTGGACACACACCACAACACTCTTATTCCTGGACACACACCACAACGCTCTTATTCCTGGACACACATCACAACACTTATTCCTGGACACACACCACAACACTTATTCCTGGACACACATCACAACACTTATTCCTGGACACACACCACAACACTCTTATTCCTGGACACACACCACAACACTCTTATTCCTGGACACACACCACAACACTTATTCCTGGACACACATCACAACACTTATTCCTGGACACACACCACAACACTCTTATTCCTGGACACACACCACAACACTTATTCCTGGACACACACCACAACACTCTTATTCCTGGACACACACCACAACACTTATTCCTGGACACACATCACAACACTTATTCCTGGACACACACCACAACACTTATTCCTGGACACACACCACAACACTTATTCCTGGACACACACCACAACACTCTTATTCCTGGACACACACCACAACACTTATTCCTGGACACACACCACAACACTCTTATTCCTGGACACACACCACAACACTCTTATTCCTGGACACACACCACAACACTTATTCCTGGACACACATCACAACACTTATTCCTGGACACACACCACAACACTCTTATTCCTGGACACACACCACAACACTTATTCCTGGACACACACCACAACACTCTTATTCCTGGACACACACCACAACACTCTTATTCCTGGACACACATCACAACACTTATTCCTGGACACACACCACAACACTTATTCCTGGACACACACCACAACACTCTTATTCCTGGACACACACCACAACACTTATTCCTGGACACACATCACAACACTTATTCCTGGACACACACCACAACACTCTTATTCCTGGACACACACCACAACACTTATTCCTGGACACACATCACAACACTTATTCCTGGACACACACCACAACACTCTTATTCCTGGACACACATCACAACACTTATTCCTGGACACACACCACAACACTCTTATTCCTGGACACACACCACAACACTCTTATTCCTGGACACACACCACAACACTCTTATTCCTGGACACACACCACAACACTCTTATTCCTGGACACACACCACAACACTCTTATTCCTGGACACACACCACAACACTCTTATTCCTGGACACACACCACAACACTCTTATTCCTGGACACACACCACAACACTCTTATTCCTGGACACACACCACAACACTCTTATTCCTGGACACACACCACAACACTCTTATTCCTGGACACACACCACAACACTCTTATTCCTGGACACACACCACAACACTTATTCCTGGACACACATCACAACACTTATTCCTGGACACACATCACAACACTTATTCCTGGACACACACCACAACACTCTTATTCCTGGACACACACCACAACGCTCTTATTGCTATTTACACAATACTTGCTCCTGTATGCATTACGGGTTCACCATAGCCCGTGCTACATGGACACTTCGTCCTGAGTAGCTAAATCTTTAACAACAACAACCTGTATGCACACGACAAGAGGCAGCACCCAGGAGTGTGAGAGGCAGTACCCGAGGTATGGCGAAGGTGTAGGTCTTGGTGGCGTGGTCTGGCCCCCAGAGGACAACACTAGTCCTGGGGTCTGTGCTGCAGGAGACGAGGCTGGAGGTGGGTGGGTGGTATTGGACGCGACGGACGCTGGCGCCGTGGACCCCGGCGGCGCTCACCACCTTCACCCGCCGGCACACCTCCACCAGGCGCCCGTTCACCTCCTGCACCCGTCCGCACACCTCCTGCAACACACATAAATGACTTTAATAACAGCAGACACACACATGGCTGCTACAACCCCCCC